>NC_087474.1:68129144-68368182 GCF_036417665.1 Passer domesticus
CACTAAGAAAGAACCATGACTTTTCTTTAAAAAAAATGAAAATCTCAGTATCAGGATGTAAAGAATACTGAATAAGCCATTTCATCCTACAGCTCAGTTTACCTCATAGCTTTTAGAGACATGAACTCCATTGAATTTCCTAACTGAATTCTTCAAAGGAAAAATAAAAGAAAAAAATAGGTATTGTTTTTTTTATCCATGAACTTGTCAGTCTGTGCAAAAAATTCAGAAAAATACCAGAAAAATGTGTACTTCTTTAGCCAGCTAGGCCACAGAATTTGTATAAATTATGCAATGATGGTACATAGGTCAAATTCATACACGGGGCAGGTAGAGCGGTTTCTTGATTCAGCAGTATATTAAAGGAAGGTTATTCTTTGGGTGTAAATTGACCATCAGTCAGAGTGTGGCTACATCCAGCTGTGTCAAGGCAGTGCAACCTGTCTCAGCAAAGCCTTCAGTGAGTGCAAAATGAATATAACTTATTCAGATGGTGGGACATGGAGCATAGCTGGAAAAGCAAATGTCATGTGGACGGTTTCCTCGCCTTGGCTGCTGGCAAATAAATTCTGCTTGTTCTGTGTACTTAGTATCTGGTGCAAGTTATGCAAGCTCGTGCCTGGTAGGGGAGATGTAATAAAAGCATGTGAGGGAGCAATGTCATCACAAGCACTTGACCTTCCCCTCTGGCAATATGGAGGCTGTATATTTTGTGGCAAGCATTGCAATTGTCTTTATGCTAGTGTCTGCTATTCTGGGTTTTATTCCTGCTGTATTCAAGCATTAAAGCTCTTAAAAAGACCATATGTCCTGACCTTCTCTGTCCTCTTGGATGAGGGTGCATTCATCCCTTAATTTGGATATTTGGGTTTCCACAGCTTCTCACCATAATCAGGTCTTTGTTGTCCTATCTTGTTTATTCCTGTAATCTGCCATTGAATGAGCTTCTGCTACCTCCTGTAACCCCAAAGCTTCAGAAATATGTGGGAAAAGAAACATATCAGAAATAAGTAATGTTGATGACCTCAGTATGACCTGTCTCTTAAAAAGGGGGTGGAAGTATCTGAAAGGTGATAAGGATCAAAAATCCAATAAAATACTCAAATATCTGAATTACAAATTGGCATAACCAGGATTAAATATTTGGTCTATAAAAATGATAAAGTTTAAAGGAAGATAGGACAGAAGGGGTAAAAGCTACCCATGTGAAAGTTGCTATTCCTAGTATTTTAAATTAATGTATTTCTATATTGTGTTTGTGCCATAGAGAGTGAGAATACAAGCCACATGCCTTCAAGTCTTCCTCAGGCGGGCTGGACCTCACTCTTTTAATCTGACCATCAATGCAACAAAAACTTGAAGTTTATCTGTGACCTATCTGTTAGAAAAATGGGGAAGGAAAGCTATTTTTACACATCCCATCTTCTAATGCTTTATTTTCCATGCATAAAAGAAAAGAACCTCACTTATTTTCTGCCATCAGTACCAAGCCATCTTCCGAATTGGCACTGTAATAAGCTGAGAAAAAAATTCTGTACTGTATCGTGTTGCAATCCTCTCTTAAATAAAGCTAATAAATTATGTCCTGCTCTTTCAAGCAAGAGGGGCTCCCCTTCCTTGAAGTTCAAAAATGAAGCTATGATTCTCAGAAGCTGCTGCAAGGCCACAATGGGACCACTTCTCTGAAACTCCAGGATTAAGAGAACTTCTCTCTTGTTCTTTTCCTTCTAGCATTATCCTCATTATTTACTGACTGACTCTTCCCCACCAGTCTCAGGCTTCACTTCCTCTAGCCCAGACATCTTATAATACACTGGAAGAAGATGAAGGAATTAGTTAATTCCCCAGAGCTGGCCCAGCCCCACCAACCTGCAAATTCCTATATACAAGCTGGCAACTGTGATCTTTCCTCTAAGCCAGCGAGAGGATTAACTCCTTCTCTACTTTAGTTCGCAGCTCATTCACAAGCTGTTCACTTTGTACATCCAGTATTTGATATCTACTTTGGTTGGACGCAGTGGGTCACGTTAGCATGGTTTTTGTTCCCTACTTAGTTCAGCTGATTAAGTCCTACACAAAAATAATCACAGACATATTTTTGCTAAATGTGCTGTACAGAAATTGGCTCTGCCCAAAAGATGCTCTTTTGGAAATCTTTCAGTAAACTCCTTTGGTGGGCCAAACACAGAGAGGATGTGAATGCAGACACTGCAGACTTGCGTGAAGGGAGATTTTGGATTAGAGGTAATTTTTCTCAAGTTTTAATAAGTGCTATTAATGGGTGCTAGTACCAAGCCAAATTAAAGCTGAATGACGAAATAATAGGAACTACAAATGCAAAGCTATGGAGGAAATGTTTTCTTACCTTTAAAAAGCTAGAATGTTTAGTTTACCCTGCTATTCTACAACACAAAATGATGTTTAAATACCAACAGCTGCACTCCATTCTCATAAAAAGATACTTGCATAGCACCTCTAAGTTAATTATCAGTGACATCTCTTTATGAACTGAGATTCCTCAATCCTTATCTTGCAGATCAATCTGTCAGTTCTAGCCTACAAAAGCCTTTCTAATTGGAACATCCCAGTGATACCAGAGTGCCTGTCAGTCATATACCTACAGCTCCATAAGCCAAAACTTTCTAACTCTTTGCATATGAAGCAAACTCCAGCTCATGAAGCATCATTTGCAAATCCATCAGCAGCACTGGCCTACTCATAATCCTTTTTGTTGGCCTTAGAGAACCTCTGATAGAACTCATAAGAATTGGAGCAATTCCATTTTCTTAAATCTGCTTTGGAAATTTTGCAATAAAAAAATAATATCTTCAGATTCCCCTCCCAGAAGTTTAAAACCATTGAATTTTTTAAAAACTAAAACTCATTTGATTTAATCTAATCTAGGGTTTTATATGAAATATTTACAATCTTCTTTTTGCCGGAAAATGTAACATTTCTCTTTCCTGGCATATCGATTTTTCAAAGTAATTTGAAGTTATTTTGTAATAAACATATTGATCCTCCCATACAATTGGACGGGTGTCCATTTGTTCCAATGGAGCACCATGTTCTCATGTTTGCACTGATTTTGGCCTATTGCATAGAATGGCTTCAGCCTGAAGGGGAGGTGAAATTCTTGGGTGTACTGATGGTGTGTCAAGTTGTGACTTCACTCAGTCTGGTGGGGTATGGGCTGAGTGAGGCTGGCCAGACCTCTAAGAGGAGATTGTCCATGGGAGGGAACAGGATAGTACTGAAACTGCTGTTATCTATGACGCAGGCATTGATTTCCCTCCTATGGGAAGGCATACCAGCTGTGTTGCATTTGTCACTTCTTGGTTAGACATAAACCAGGAGTCTGCCTGACTGCCTGTGGCCATTGGAGAGTCCAAGGTTTGTCACTTGCATTGTTTTTCAGATGACATACATAACTTCATCTTTTCCTTAGGTGTCACTGCAAATATTGTTCTTTGCCTTCCTTTTGGCTCAATTTCAGCTCATGCTTCCTCATGATTTGTCTCAAAAAGGTGGAATCAACTGCTTTCTCATTGGACTACCTTTCCCCCCATTTCTGACACCTGCACAGGTGCCAGGGAAATACTCTGCACACAAAGACAAGAGAAGTGGTACTGATGGGGATGGGCACCAGAAAAGGGAGAGCAGAGAAAGTAGGTGAGAAGGAAAATTTCAGCTGTGGCCATGAAGAGAGTGAGAGAAACACAAGCATCTTCACAAGCAGTGGGGACACTGCTTTTTTCAGCCAGTCTCACTAGCCCACAACCATGCGACAATGTATCATCGTGACAGCTTGTCAGGGACACAGGCAAAATATTTGATTATAAACAAAGATGAGTGATCTCCTTAGTGTTGGGCTCTGTAAAATCAACATGTTACATGACAAAGCCTAAATGCTGAGCATGTCTTGACAGCACCCCTGTAGCTTCTGCTGTGCTTGAAGAGCTGCTCTGACTACAGATGATCAGTAGACATTCTTGTGATATTTATTATCAAAAGCTTGTGATTAAATGTTTTTGTAAACTGAATTTAGAATTAACACTGACATTTTTCATTCATTTTTACAAGCTTCTGTTGACCATGTATGAGTTTTTGCTACTGTCATATTGAAAAATTTTGGTGCTTCTTTTTGTGAAAGAGGAATTTAGTATTGTGCAGGGACATAACTTGGGGCTGAAGAGGTACATCTTGTCATATTTGGGAAAGTCCACATGCATCTGGCCGAATAATACACTTTTCAAAAATCATATTTGTCCATGCTCACTGCTTTGCTTGACATATTCTGGCATAAATACTCTGGAGATGCCACCAGTAACGCCATTTTCTTCAAAGCAAATAAAATAAATAAATATTTGACAATTTAAAGTCTATTTTCCTGCGGTATCTTTTTCATTATCTGGTATTTGATGCAGGAAAAGGAGGTTATGGTAATAACAGGAGAGAAGCTCTTATGCCAATAGACAGCTCTGGGCTACATGCACAAAGAAGGGGAACACATATGCTACAATACATGCTTATGTACTAATTTAATACATGGTGGCTTTTTATTCTAGCAATATCATTTGAGCTGCCACAGTTAGAAGTCTGTGCCAGCACTTCCATTACAAATCCACTGTTCACAGGGATTTACAACATCAGTCTAAACACTGCTCTGGAATGAAACTTGGCAAATGGGTCTCATCCCAGGAGCAATTTTTTTATCCATCCATTTGACTGTTAAGTTATAGTGGCATAAAGATATAGTTGTTCTACTTGAATAACTTAATATTGCTTTGAATTAAAAAAAAATGAAATAAGTTTATGGCACTACGTAATTACTTATCTTATTCAGAAGAAACAGCACAACAGATGAAAGGAAAAATTGATAAGATATTTTAGGATAGAAATGGGATATCCTAAAAATGCATTTTCTCCACAATTGTTAATAAAAATCTGTTTATTTGCACAATCAGTTGCCTACACTAGACAATGCCTCATATCATGGAGAAAGGTGCTAAAAATGTATGGGATCTCCTAAAGATACAGCTCTATATGGATAAGAGGCAGCGTGCAATGACTCCCAGCCAGCTTCTACCACCTAGAAAGCCAGTTGGTGGAGAGCTGACAGAGCATTTGGAGACATTTGGAGACATTTCTTGGTTTTCTGTGGGTCACAGGCTCCAGCCATTAATGCTTCATTCACCAAAGTCAGCTGCAGTGTTTCTATGTTTGAGGAAGTGTCACAGTGAAGACGCTTTTGGTTTCTGGTTGGGGCAGAGTTGGGTGTCCAGCTGGCTGTGGATGGCTGAAGAGGAGTTGGGCATGTGGTGTGAGAGCAAAAGGAATTCTGGAGAAGTGAAACAAATGGGAGGTGAAATACAAAAAGAAACTATGGAGAAAAAATAATCTGAAAAGAAAAGAAATTAAGGGAAGAAAATTAGTGGGATTCCATACCCTGTGGAAGAAAAATGCTCTGGCAAAACTCTGAAGGGCTTTATGAGGTTTATATCAAGCAGAAAGAGCACCCATGAAGCACCAGCTCGAGTCTCAATGATCCTCTGCTCACATTGTGTTTTCCCTGCTTATCTGGAAATCCTATTGATAACTGGTGAAATGCATGAGTAGCAAGGCAAACAGAGAACGTACCTTTTGTGAAGAAAATAAGTCAGAATAAAACCCAAGGACAATCCTGAGGAAAGAATAAAAAGATTAGAACTTCCCCTGGGGAAAAAAAAAAAAAAAGAAAAAAAAAAGAAAAAAGAAAAGGCAAAAAAAAGAAAAAAAAAGTGTCTGGGGGCAAAGAAACAGTATGTGATAGTTCCATATGGAATAATAAAAAATAGGGGAAACGTTAATAAGGAATAATTACCCACTGTTCCAGACACAAAGAGGCTTAGGGTACAATCCCTTAAATTGCATCAATAGGCTTAAATCTAAAAAAATATCTGTTACGTAGGCAAAAATGCACTTCACTGTGGACATTGCAGCTGTGCAGCACAGAGCTGAGCACTTTGCTGTGAGACTCTGTGAGGTGGATGCAATCTCCAACGGAGAAAGTCCTAAAACTCCAGATTGGGGTAAAACTCCAGGCTGAAGAGGTTTCACCACCTATTTTTTGCACTTCTACACTCTTTCCCTAAGTTTTTTCTTTGGCTCCTGTGCTTGCTATGGTCACATACAGGCTATAGCATCCCAGAAAAACATCAAGAGTGGTCCAGTACAGTTGCTTACAAAATTTACTGAACAGCTGGAATTATATTCTATTTTTCCCTGGCACATGTTTTGAGGGTGGAAGCCTATATATATATGTGCACACAACCTGCTAAATATTCATGAAAATTGTAGGTACAAACAGAACCATATATACAGATACAAGATATCATGTGATTAAAATTGAACACTGAAAAAAAATCAGAGGCATAAATGCAAGCAGAGATACTGTGACAGCTTCAGAATAAAGTCTAAGGATCTCAAGCCGTACATTGCTTGTGTTTTCATTCAGTGGGCTGGGTACTGTCATTTCAGTGCTGACAGGGTTGTTCAGTGTGTAGACCTCAGGCAAAAGTGTCCCATGAAGGCTCATGAGCCCAGCACCATCATGCCTTGCAGGAGGGGTGCAGAACCAGAAGGGAGAAAGGAGTCAAAAGTATTACAAACAAGACCTTGAAGCTGCACCATGACCCTGCTCAGATGTGTGGTGAGCATGCTCATTTGCCCCATTAGCCAAGGGCAGGAATGGGACAAAGCAGGACTCACAAAGAGGCTGGAATTCTGTACAAGCCCAGAAAGAGAAAAGGGGATGTGTAATGGCAGCAATGGACAGAGAAGGGAGAAAGAGGAAAGAAAAGAAAGAGCTTCCTTGTAGAGAAGGGCAATCTTAGCTGGTGGGTGAAAAAAATTTCTGGACACTGGGTTGTCCTCTTCAGGTTTTCCTTACATGTGGCCCATGTGATCTCAGCCTATACTGTTTTCTTCCTCCTTCCATCCTTGCCTTTTCCCCTCATTCCCTCTTTCCTTCTTTCCCGCTTTCCCTCTTTCTTTCCACATTCACATTGCCAAAGATTTATTCGTTTTTTTGGGCACACTGTCAGGTTTCCTTCAAAATGTTTTGTTTAGTGCCTTCTGAGGAGCAGATCAAGACTGTAGTTTTGGAATAAAAATCCATAGAAGTAGGTGGTTTTCACAGTACAGTCTGGCACTCAACCCTGGTGGCATGCAAAGACACCCAATTCTGAGTATGCCCTGACGCATGAATTACTACCCTTATGTAGCTCGTCAGAAGCAGGTTGTTTTAAACACAAGACAGAAACTGGAATAATTTACCAAATTTGAATGCCTAGAAAGTTGAACACAGAAAAAATCCAGGTGAAGGTATTTGCTGCTCTGCCATTTTTGAAGATAGAATTCCTCCTGAATCAGTACAAGAACAATCTTCTTTTAGAGATACACTAAATTTTATATTATGGCATTTTGATAGTGAAATAATGAGGTCTCACTTCACCCTTTACACATGTCCTCCTGAAGTCAAGGCATCCACTGACATTTTCCTTTGAGGAGAAAATTTAGCTTCTCATGTATTTGGTCTGTGGATCTTGTACTGCCAGATCACCCTGCTGCCTGCTTTGTCTCTCAGTTCTCTAATACATTTTTAGACATTGATTGGAAATTGTTAAGCCATGTCTAGACCAGAAAAACAACATGAAAAGGTAACAAGCCTGTTCTTCAAATGGCATTTTAAGTGCTGATTTACACTGTCTAAAATCTAGCCTGACAGGGAATGACATATTGAAAATTAAATACAATGCAGTAATTTAAATCGTGGTTATATAACCTGATGATGATAAAACATTTATTTCCACAACATTTTGTGCTTACAAATATGTTAACAAATTCAAAATTTAACCATTTAAAAGGAAATATTTGTTATAAACACTGGCTGGTTCCTACTCCTATCTATTTTTCCCACATATGCATACAGATAAATGTGTGCACATATACCGTATATGTACTCATTCCCTAGGTAATCAGAGACACAGATAAAATAAAGCTTCTAGAGTGACAGACATTCTGCAGACAGGGTTGTTAGTTTATGTAGGTTATAGGCAGAGTGGACTGGAAAATTTTGATCACTTTAATTTACTATATCCAGCATGCCTGCTGTACTCGTCGAGCACTTTTATCAAGCCCTGTGAGGTGGTATTGATTTTTTTATTTTCTATGTAGGATAAGAAGACAGAGAGTTAGGAGCAAGAGTGAATGAAGAACTTTCCTCAGATTACTGCTATTCTCTAGCTTATTGCATCCTGTCGTTTGTAGTTTCAGATGATGTCCAGTATGTCAGGGTTGCTTGAAGCAATAAACAGGGTGAATAACAATGGAAAGGCTAGATGAGAAAGATTGAAAAAGGAGAAAGAGGCAGCAAAGAAAGTAAGAAAGTGAATGTGAGAAATAGGAAAAAGGGGGGAAAAAAAAAGCAGAGGTTGAGAAAAAGTGTCCTAGGTGCAGAGAGCTTGATAAGTGCATTCCTTTAAAGAAACTGTAACCAGTCATGGCAGTTTTTCGACCAAGAGCTACACATAAAATCTATAGAATTGTGAAGGACTAGAAGAAGTGGCTTCTGGGTGTTACTTTTTTTTTTCTACAAGAAAAAGCCAGTAAAACAGAGAAAGGTTGAGGGTAGAAATTAGTTGCATTTTTCTTCGCTGAATGATTCCCAGATTACCATAAAAGATAAATCTATTTTTTGCATCCAGTTTAAGGTGTGGTGCTAAGAAGAAGTAATGCCACACAGACTTTGAATCTTACCATCACCTTCCTTCCACCCTAAACTACTGTTTTTCTAAGAGACGACTGAAATCTTTTGCTTATTCTGTTAAGTACCCTCACTGTGGCACTGTAACCTCTAGCACAGCAGGTAAAGGGAGATGATTTGGGCTTGTAGATAAAAGCTGCCCCAGGCAGCATCGCCTTTGCTTGACCCAGGTGGCCCTGTTTGCTTGTGTGAGCGTGGCTGGGCACATGTTGCTGTGGGGTGCAGGCTCTCACTGTGGGGAGCACTTCAAAGCTGCAGTCTGGGCTGGGCAGATTTCGTGACCTAGAAGTGCTGATCTGAGAGGCAGACTTCACTATTCAAGGGTACATTTTTTGTATTTAGAAGGAGAATCTTGCACAAAATGTTAATTATGCTTTCCCGTGACATTAGATGGGTAGTGGCTTCTGAAGGGAGGTAGGATTCTGTCCCACAAAATTGTTTTCTCTTAATTTTCCTCCTGGGGCTTAGGGGCCCAGTTGCTGCAAAGGGTAGTTTCTGTGTTATCCTGCACGCGCAAAGCCTGTTTGCTAAAGTAGGGCAGCTCCTTACTGGGGGCTCATGGGGAAAATGGCCAGACAGAAATACAGTGAGTAACACTGCAGACCTGTGGACTTGAGTAATCCTGACTCACAGAAACAGATTCCCTCAAGTCACCTAAAAAGCTTTTGGGTTTTGTGTGTTATGGCCATTACTGATAAAAATCTTGTCTGATAGTCTATCTTATACTGTTTATCTATTTATATGGGGCCAGTTTGCCTTAAAATCTTCCAGAGTTAGTGGAAAATTTTCCTTCTCCAGGGAAAGTACAAATCAGAGAAAAGGTAGGCAGCCTGACCTGATGCCTTTTTTGTATTCCCTTTAAGGCATGGGGAGGACAAATCAGAACAAATCATCCCAGGGATGAAGGGTCTCGATGGCCTCTCTCACCCATTTCCTCATTAGGAGAAGATCTTACTCCTACACAGACCTTGCTCTGGCTGGGGCATGGTGTGGTGATCCCAACACAACTCTGAAGCCTCTCTTGTCCATTCCTGACAAGATCCTGGACATGAAATGCCAGATTTTTGATGAGAAATAGACTATTAACAGACTTTTCATAATTGTTTCTGCTCAGTAGGACAAATTTGTGTCATTACTTCAATCAAAGTAATTTGCTTTAGTCATGTCCTAATTGTAAATGCACAAGTTATGATCTTTATTGGGATTTGACTTCAGAGCATGCCCAGGGACTCTGGCGAAACATCAGTGCAAAGAGAACACCAGAAAGGAACAGAATTGAATCCTTTTTGAGGGCAAATTGTGGCCCAGAAATCCATACTGCAAGACCTATCATTTGACCAATGCTACCAAAAGTGAAGTGTAAGGTAGCTCAAATATAGACTGAATTTAGGCTTGGTAAAAAAAGCCACAAAAATCTATTCTTTCCTACTGGAACAATTTCCAATGTAGTGAAAGATTGTTCACAATTTGATATTGTAAATATCATAACAGTGAGATGCAAAAAATCAAACTGACTGACAGTAGGAAATTTTCTTTTCAGATTTTCATTTTCCAAACTGAGAATATCTCAAAAGTTAGAACATGCAGCAAAGCAAACTGTAGTGATAAAATGTAATAGACATCCCTATTCTAGTATTATCTCCTAATGACATAACAATTTAAATGTAAAAACTCCTGTTTTATCTTTTTCATCTAATATTCAGACATGTTAAATTAATGAATTTATATTCAAATTCTGAATATCTCTGTTCAGCATGTTTGTCATTGTAAGTTTTTGCTAACTTTGATGACTTTGTGGGTATTGACTGTGCAAAGGCATGGGGATGGCTGTTCTGATGGTTCCCTGAGCTGGAGGAGGCTGAATACTCAAGATCTGAACACCTTGTGGAGTACAGAGGACCCTCAGCATGCAGCAGGCAAGCTCAGCTCCTTGCAGTATATATTCTCTGATGTTAATACTGTAATTTGCTTGACTAAGGAATTGGTTGTGAAAGAGAATTCCTAGTCCACTGCTTGTTAGCTCTATTTCCTTGTTATGGTTTCAAATGCAAATTTCAGTCAATGAGAGAGTCATAAATATACTGTATGACGTTTGTGACTGATCCCACAGTGGCAAACAGTAAAATCTCTTCCTTACTAAAGGGGGTTTCTCTATCCAAAATTTCAAAGAATATTCTTAGAATAGTGAAATTTAGTCAAATGAATTGTTGAGAAAGACCCTGACTGAATCAGTGGAATAATGTAGACAGAGTTAATAAATTAATCTTCTCTCACTCTTGTGATATGGTGGCATAGCTTGAACAACCATGAAAATCAGCACAAAACAGTCAATTTTAACTTAGCACTTTTTTTTTATCTTGGAAAATGATGGAATTTGAAGTGACGAGAAGAAGAATAGTCTTTCATATTAGTGATGTGTGAGACCAGTTTTGACTTTCTCTTCTTTTTGATGAATTTGAAGCTCATTGATATGATTTATTTGTGTAGTCACCAAAGAATACCTCAAATAAAAAAAAATTGAAAAAATATTTCTGCTAATGACAGAAATCACATAAACCTAATACACCAAAAAATCCACTGTTTTATATTGGTACAAAGAGAAGGACCTCACAGAAACTGGGAATTATATTTGTATTTGTTTTGTCAGTTCTCAGGTAAGCAGCTTTAAAATCCCCTGTAATGTGAAAGTATGAAGTGAATACCCTAAACTGCAACTGTCCAACGTTTCACTAGGCAAACTCCTTTCTCTGCTGAGTATCTAACACGTTTCTGTGCACAGAGCAGAAGCAGCCACAGGCGTGGGCGTGTTCAGCTGATGGAACCCTCACTGAGCTGTGCCGGTCCTGGTTCAGGGAGCCAGCCATTCCCCTCGCTGGGGGACTGTGTGCCTGCAACCTTGACTGCAGTGTTACAGCAACAGAACTTCATTTCCCTGCTTTAAATCAGGTGTGTGCATGTGTGGGGTCAAGAAGACCACTTCTTGTGGGTGTGCCTTCTTCTGGAAAGAGACACTGGACTTGGTAGGTGTCTGAACATTGCTGGAGTGATGGCAGAGGTACCCGAGCAGGGAAAACACCTGAAGTGTTAGAAATAGTAAAAGACATTCAGAATGTCAACAAGTTAAATACAACAACTATTACTGCTTTGTCAATGAGTCACAGGCTGGAGTGTTTTTTGACTTTCATGGCAGGCAGAAATTCTTTCTGATGATGGATTTTAAGATTCTGCTATTTTATTAAAGTTTCAGGAATGAAGTATCAGTACTTTGAAGTGAAGTGAATGAATTTTATAATTGTTACTGTTATTATTATTGTTATTTTCATGTCAACTGGATTTTGAGATTTAAAGTTATTTAAAGTTTTATTTTGACATATTTAAGAGGACAAAAAAAGTAAACCAAATAATTAGAGAATATGCCCCCATTCATTCTGACATAGCTGAAGCAGAATGGTTTTTTAAGACAGAATTTAGGTTTTACAAAGACAAGTTTCTGCTGAATTGTCAATATTTGAAAGTCAGGGGAAAATATTAAGGTTTCTCATCCCAGCTGATGTCTGAGGGATACTTGCGCCACAACTGGCACAGCCATACAAAAAACCACGGTGAAATTTGGGTAAAGGGGATGCCCTACACACACACAGAAGTCCATGTACAGACAATATGCATGTGGTTTGCCCTGCATGGGCAAATATAAAATACAAGCCAAGAGCTGAAGATGGAATGCAGTGTCCTGTAGATCTCAAAATGAGGCCATTTATTTATTTACACTTTTATAGCCATTTGAAGTGCCTAATTCCAGAAGATTTTGTGCCTCAATTTTTATAGTAAATCAATGGAACAGCAACAATACCTCTTCTGTCTGAGAGGTTGCTGTGACGTGGTTATTATCACCATTGTACCCGCAGCACCTGAATACATACAGAGACACAGCTCCTTGCCTGTTCATATTAAGTAATCACTGCTCTAACTGCATTAACAACATCCATTTCAACACAAAAACCTTGGATTTATTCATTGGCTTGAATACCCTAAGCACTTCAGCATTATGCCCATATTTTATTTTTTTCCCTGGTGTTTCAGTGGTTTTACCAGAAATAACAACACGCTTAATTACAGAGGAGTCTGAGCAGGTAAATGATATAGAAGATTTGGGAATTCTAAAAGCTTTCTCTACTGAAAAATAAAAGTAAGATCATATTACTTGAGTAACCAGCTTTTTACAAAGCTGAAGATTGAATAAAGGGTTCCATTTGATTTAAGCTATTACCAAGCAGTAATGCAAAATTGTAACGGAAATAATTTAGACATAGGTAAAGAGGCTTCAAAATCAATAATGTTAGAAGAAATGAAACATATGCTGATGCAATCAAACAGAATTGAATTTCATATAAATGTTAGCAAATCTGTATCAGATTATCACTGCAAAAACTTCATTTTCATTGATTTATAATGTATTATTATTGTTTCCACCAAACTGCCATAGACAGCCATTTAAGCAGCTGCCAAGCGCCTTAAGGGTAAATAAAGGGTGTCACTGACAGTGCTGGGTTATAGAAGTTTAAAAGACCAATAATTCACAAGTGTGGCAGGTGTGACATTCTGTATATTCATTAGTCTTTTATTTTAATCCTGTTGTCTAAGTATTTTATAGTTTTTTATGGGAGAAGGGTCAGTTGCAGGTTTCAGAAGGCAACCACAGAGGTTAGAGTGAGTTTGTCTCAGCCTGTTCCCCAGAGGGTTGGGCATCCTCCTTTTGTTAAGCAACCAAATGACAGAAAAATACACTGGACTGTCAGCAGACAATCTTGGGCTAAAGACACTCATTGGCAAGTCTGTTCTTCCGAAAGGAGCTGAGAAGTAGTCTTTAAATGTAACCCAGGCAATGTACCAGTATACATTTAGTCAATGCACAGCACCTGGAAGTTTTTCATCTCCTACTGTCAGAGGAGTAAAACAAATATGGTTCACACATTTGGTAGAACAGACTGGAGTGCACCCTCTTTTAAAATGTAATTAATGCTATTGGTGTCAGTAGGGCCATTTACTTTCAAAGCTGGCACTGGGAGAACATTTTTTGAACAATGTTTTATTTGCTTTGAGAGGCAGCAAATGGTCATGGACTAAAGTTATACCAAACTCAGGACACAGTTTTAAACCAAGGGAAGGGTCAGAAAGAGCTAATCTATTTTAGTACAATATTTTTGAAGTGAAATGGTTTGATTTTCCATTTTCAGACTAAAGTTTCACTGAAAAGGATAGCAAAAATTTAATTAAAGATGACTGAAAAAAAATTGAGTTTTTTCATACTGTGCAAACTTTTCAAATAGAACAGCAAAATAAAGAGTTGTTTTTGATACAAGATCCTCCCCACACAACTTTTGGTTCAGTCAGCCAACTAAACAAGAAAAAAAATTCAGTTACTTAGGTAGGAGCATAATTAAGTGTTATGCTGGACCAGGCTATGCTTGCTCCTTAGAAACAGAGCAGACTATAATTCTATAGTCCATTCATTTTCTGTTGTTTTCTACATCTCTTGGATGTAGGAGACACTGTTTTAATGTTTTTAAATATCATGATAATATTTAACTTTCTAAGTTGTTTCTTTTCAAACAGTCTTGAGACCTCTATATCGACAGATATTAAACAAAGTCCCCAAATCTCTTTGTTTTCTCTGTGATGGCTGATGAGTCAAAGTTTGAATTGCCTTGTGGATGTGCCAGTTATTTTGTCAAAGAGGAAAAATGGTGCATTATTATACTTTATTGGTGAGGAAGTGGGATGAAATCTTGGGAAGCAGCACCCATTATTCCACTACATTTACTGTGCAATGCACAGATTTGCTTTTGTATAGGGAATGTGCTGGAAAAAGAGATGCTATTGGCAAGCTCCCATCTTAAGGCATGACCAGAAGAGGTGCAGAAACCTGTTCAATAATTCAGGCAATGGTGACCTCAGAAGTATATGTGTCTGTTATCTGCTTTGGCTCATGTGATGTGGTTTTTGGCTGCAGAGAAAGCTTATGGTGAAAATCATATCAAGTTGACCAAGCCAAAGTAAACACACTCACACATATATACATTTTGAGGTAATTTTTGACCATTGAGATCATTCAGCCCCTTCAATATTTAAAGGAGAAACAAGATTTGCCATGATCATAAACATTTTATTTACTTTTTCCTCTGTTGCAGCATGATTGCTCTAGGTAATAAATCCAGCCAACAAGGAGCTAAAGGACAATTATTGCACACTAACAGCATATGTTCACTGTCACGCCAGCAGGGCTTTATACAAGGAAAAACCCAGCACGCAGGCTGAAAACCAACAAGAAGAGCAGCAGTGAATGAATGTGGTGGTCCCTGTTTGCTTTGATGCAGGGGCATGTTCTCAGCCACAAAAGGCAAAGTCTCACCTGGTTGCTTCTGGCCTTACAGAACTGAAGGAGCAACACAGGGCCCCCTCTGAGGTTCACTGTCGGTGTTTTATGTACAGTGAAACACAGGCTGCCCTCTGTAAAGCACAGCTCCTTTTAGGAGAAGTCTGGAGTCCAAGGGTGCCCCCGTTGGTTGTATTCCAGTTCTCATGACTTCCAAATTTACTGCACCCCTTGCCAACCCAAACTCTTCCACAGCAAAACAAACAGGCTCCTGCTTTTCCTGGTCCCGATCCAGCATGGTGGCTCTTCAGCACGTATATTTGCGCTGATGTTGATTCCCATTATTTCCAGTAGATCAAAGGTTCACTTTAAATTGATTCCAGGTTTTGAAAGCAAAAGTCATGAATTATTGAGAATATAAAGCTCCTACAAATGGTAAAGAAACCATGAATCTGAAAACTGATTTAGGAGACAGGATATGTCAGATGGACATTAGGGAAACTGAGATGCAATGTTGCTTCAGACAACTCCTATATAATCTCAAGTGAATCATATAAACTCAATGGTGATTTAATTTCTAGTCTGTCAAGTGAGGGTATTTTTGTTCTTGACAGGGTTGAAATCTGTTAATGATATAGAGACCCTTAGGTAAATGATGCCAGATTCGGGAAAAGGTTATTGTAGGATTCATGCTTTTGGAGAGTGAATGCATAAGAGCAATATCAGAAACAGGCTGGAAAAATGTATCCTGGAAATATACATATGTATATAAATAAATACATAAATAAATATGCACACACATATATTTAATTTTTCAACAGAATAACCTTACTATATAAAACACTGAATGGGGCAAGGAAAGACAAATCTGTGAAAGATCTCTAGAGTTCTCTCACTGAGAATGAGATTTAGGAGGTTTAAGGGTGCACATAATTTTGCATCATAAAAAAAGGTCTATTAGTGTGGATTTCAGACAGAAGTAATGAACAGAGATAGAAAAAAAAGTGTACAGCAAAACAGTCAGTGCTGAGGACCTGATGTCCATGGTATATAAATTTTGGTTTTACCTCAAAGTAGTGTGTGCAGGCTGAATGTCCAATTGCTGCTGGTGTGTATAAAGTGCACATCCCAGACCACATATTTCAGTTTATTGTCCTCAGAAAAGAAACCAAAATACAAACCAAACCATGGGCAACTGCTACCAAAGTACCTTCATAAGTCAAATTAAAACATTCATATTTTACCTGTTCAAACTGGTCTCAGTCTGGAGCACTAAGTCATTTAGTTTGGTGAGCAGAAGTCACTCTCTAAACTTCCATTCTGCTTTACAATATTTATTAATCCCTTATGGTATCTTTGAATACATATGATATTACTAGCTGACTCTCATGTGGATGTCATGCAAGAACCCTTGCAATGGAGCTGCAGCATTGATTCCACAGTCACATTTTTCTCTTACTCTGATTTTTGGTTATCCAAAAGAGAGGACATTGTAATAATCTGTATTAACCTGGGGGTGATGATACGGACCTGCAGTTATAGCAAACTCTGGAGAGGTGTAGTTCACAGGTGTCAGAATGCAGGGTTTTGTGAGAATCATTATTGTGTTTTAGTTTAGTAACTAGCCTCAGAAGTTTGATTGTATCCTGGTTTCATTGCAGACTTCCAGTTACTGAAGATTAACGACATGAAGAATGACAGATAAGCTGGGTTTCTCTCTATTGCATGTCTCAGACATTTCAAAAGCTAGCCCTCATCTTTCACATATACTAACAAGGACTGAAAAGTGAGATCTGTAACTATACAAGACAAATCGAATATAAATTTTGTTTGTTTATCTCAGTTTGGGGTCTAGGATAGGAGAATTTGATTCCTAGGGGTGAGTTCATGGTGCCTTAGGAAAATGGGCTGTTTGAGATTTGACAGGATTAGCTTGAAGAAATTGGAGTTTGAAAGAAAAAGTAGATCTTTGATTTCTGCCATTAATTTTTGAAATAACAAATATAAACATTAACACCAAAGCCATCCAAAAGAGTACCTGAGTGTAGAGTGCCATCATTTTCCTTTAGTAAAACCAAGTGAGAACATCCTTCTCTCCCCAAAGCTCCCATAAGGAAGTTATCATCCTCTAACCAAAGGAGAGATAGGTGTGCTATATGGGAAGCTATTGCACACAGCATACTTACCTCTCTTTTGGTTAGAGGAACCAAAAATATTTGTGCCAGGTTAGTAAAAATGAGACCTGAAAGTTCCCAAATTTAGTTAATGTAACAATTTCAACTAAAAGCACACTTCCTAGCACTGTAGGTAAGGGGAGGTCCTGCAGGAAGTCTCCCAGCACTGTACAGCTCATATGTCAACTGTACTTCTGAGAGGATGACTGCAGGATGGTTGTTTTGGATTATTTTTGTCCAAAAAGTTATTTTTCAGCAGAGAACCTAACTCTGTAACCTTTATTCCTATAAATATCCTCACTCATTTTTTTTTTTCATTTTCTTCACTAAGTTCATCAGTTTCAGGGAGAGGGTTTGGATTATGAAACAAACTTTTTTCAATGACGCTTCTACTGTGCTCTGCACAATTTTTTATATATTTCTGCAGTATAGAACTTAATATCAGATGTATGTAAGATATTTGTTTATACAATAAGGGAAGAAGATAATTTTTGTTTTAAATGGGATGTTGGAACATGTTGATATAAAGTGTAGCATTTCCTGGACCTGGGGATTTAGCTGTCAAACTAAGAACAGGTTTAAGGTTTGATTGTCCTCTCTCCCTACATGAGCAGGCCTCCCATTAATGTCAGTAGGAGTTATACACACAAAAAGAGAAGATAATAGACATAAGTAGTGAACAGGGTTGGAGAGTAGAAATAGGCTCCGGTGGATGTAGAAAATGCATCATTCCCTTTTCTTTGCTCTGTAAAGCCCTCATCATTTTGGTTTTGTGCATTTCCACGAAAGCAAAATTTTGACTTGTAAAAACATATCTGGACTAGTTCTCCTGAAATGCCCAATGAAATTATGGATAGATGGATGCCACACTGACAGTTATACATGGTAAAAATAAAGCAGTTAACAGGCTCCAGTGAACACAGGTGGTCAGTGAATCAAAGTGTCTTAACATATTAACCTATGCAGTGTAACTCCTGTGCAGTTTTTCAAGGACATCTTGCTTTTTTCTTTACTGATGGAGTGAGAATTACTTTTCAGTATTTTTTTTTTCTTGTGGCTGAAAACCTTTATTATGTGTTCAGCAGAGAATAGTTCTTGCAACTATGCAAGCTCCATGCTTTTATCTATCACTGATACTATTGATAAATAGGAACAGTGGAGATAATAACATTTAAATAAGACTGTGGGGTTTCTCATTAAATGTAATTCCCTTCTTAGTCAAACTTCTATTTTCCTGATAGATGTTCATTGACTTTGGTGTTACTCTTAAGTTGTCCTGAAATAGAGAATCAAACTTATTGGCCTTAACCCTCTGCAAGTAAATCAGTGTTCATGTAATGGTTATTCCTGTGTTAGTCCTTTCACCTTAGCACAATACAAACAACAATAGTTCCACAAATGGTCTCCTAATAGACAGACCCAGCCCATTTTTTTCTTATCTTCAAAGGATTTTGTGCTGTCAACCACATCGAACTGCAGATGACAGTGTCTAGTTAAAGCCTAGCAGGCAATGCTCTGACAGGCCTGGCTGCTATATTTCTTTTTATATATTAAAATCTATGCTTGAAAATAGCATAGATGTGACTTTGCAAAGAGACTGGTGGATCACAGGGGCTCTGGTTCATCAAAATTAACTAGTACCACCAATGTGCTGAAGCTCATTCTGAAAATGAATGAGGCAAGCACAATTATTGGCAGTGTGCCTAAGCTCACCTCCTGTATGTACGGTGGTAAATAGTGAGGTTTTAGCCTCCTCAAGATCCACATGAGGCAGGATTTTGGAGCATTCTGCAATTCCTGTTTTGCCTGGGTTCTTAGCTTGATTTTCCTTTAAACTGGGATAATTGAGGAGACGGTGTAGTGCCTGTTTTAGTTTTGTTTGAAGAATGTCATGGCCAACATGACATGGCACGTTACTATTGATGCACTATAATAGCTCTGCACAAAGCACAGACTTGGGCATAATTTTCATAGCAGCTCCCTAAGCTATTCTACCTAAGGTATTTGTTCCACTTTTGAGCTTCATTAGTCCTTTTTTTATTTTTGCAGGAAATTTTTTTCTTTTTCCCTTTCACCCTATTATGTTGGTTTTTTAAAATCACAGATCTGAATCACAGTTTATTTAATGACATTTCATATAATAACAGGAATTAAAATCTTGTTAAAGCATTTATACAAATGCTGATGGAGTTCCTATATTCAGAGACTGCTTTGTCTTTTGCCAAAGGACAGAGGAAACCTGGCATTATTTGGACCTGCAGGCTGTTGTTTGGGATTTAGTCTAGCTCTACAGTTCCTAGTGCTTGACTGCTGGAGGGAGACAAGAGATAACAAAAGGAGGTTTTGAGATTCCTGGTGGGTACTGAGAAAAAGGAAGAGGTGCTGGCCAGTGAAAAACTAGTTTTAAGTGAACTTGAGCAGTGAACTTGAGCATTGGGGCATTAAGGCGCTACCAATGTCCCATTTCAGGGAACGCAACTTGCTCAGAAATTGTGTCTATTTCTAGGTGAGACTGAAAAGATCTGTTCTGTAGACTTAACTGCATCTGTTTATTTTTGATAGTGGCGTTCTTGAAACCACTGATCTGCTCAGACAGCGTGGAGTTATTCCTTTAGAGTGGCAGAAAAGGAGGAAGGAGCAGCACAAGTGATCTGCCCAGATGTTTGCTGCATTGCACCAAGTTTGAATTTATCACCCCTCCAAACTACATGGTCCTCAGCTTTTCAACAGGAAGAAGAGAAAACATGTTAGGAGCAGCTGCCCTACCAGTCTAGTAGATATTGATACAGACATTGTTTCCAACTGTGTTCTCCTACAGACCATGTTTTCTTTTTGGAAAACAGGCAACTAAGCATTAGTTTTACTCCTTACGCTACAGCTGCTCAATTATGTATACATCACAGACAGTTTTGCAAAATATTTATTTGGTTTAGAATGAAGACTCAAATTCTGCATTTGAGCTTTTCTGCTTTTTACGGTGTTGCTTTTTGTGTATGCTTCTTCCGGCCACAAAGGAGGAAAGGAAGAGATAAAATATACTGAAGGTGAGCCAGGTGATCCCTTGTGCACATGGCAGACTTAAAATCACACTCTTAATCTTGAGAAGCTGGGTTGTCTGGTTGGATGAAACCAGATGGCCTGGATGGCCCGGCTTGGACAGTGGACTTGTAATATGAGTGGTTCTTTTGGGTTCTTTTCTGCTGCCATGTAGAGATCAGAGAACCTGATCTCATGGTGTCTGAAATCATTGTCTGTTTTGGAATAAGCTTCCTTGGGAGCAAGGATAAGCCCAGAGCACATGGCAGAGGAGGCAGTGGGTGGGTGCGTATGATGCAGCCACCGTAGCTGAGATTTACACCTCCTATTTCAAGGACAAAACAATAGTCTTTCTAGCAGGGCTGCCATCATTTAGAGCTGCTCTTACAAGCACTCAGCTGACACTAGAGCTGTCAGGTGTCACACAAGGTCGCACTGCATCCTTGTCCTTCTTGAAGATTCAGTTTGCATCCTCAACAGATAACAAGTTTCCAAACAAAGCACAAGTTGTAATGGCCTTTTTTGGTTAACATTCTTTTTTACGCAATTGTAGTAGACTAAACACTGTCATACACAGTATCATTTCTGGACAGGATCAGAGCACACATTTCATAGAATTAGAGAATCATAGAATGTTTAGGGTAGAAATGGACCTTAAAGATCATCTAGTTCCACCCCAGTTGCCATGGGCAGGGACACCTTCCACTAGACCAGGTTACTCAGATCCCCATCCAGCCTGGGCTTGAAAATTTCTGGATGCCAGTAAGTGCCTTTTCCATTCCACAAGATTGCTCCTTCTGTTTTCCAGACTTCCTGAAAATGTTAACCACATGTTGTCTCCTATTTTTTCCTCTTATCATCTCATGATGTGGGCTTGCTCCATCCCTCTTTGTGACTCTCCTTTCATAAGCAGTTCCTCATTATTCCTCATAAATACTGCTGGGTTAGTAGTACACACACCACAGGGTATTGCCCACGTACACTCTGTTTACTTTCAGTTCTCTCTTGACCTCCTGTCATCCTCTAACAGTCAAAAATACCACTATTTTAAATATGTGCCTCACTAGTTGTTGATGCAGGAATATCAATAAGGGGAGATAAAAAGTTGCAAAGCCAGAGTTCTAAGCAAAAAGGAAAGAAATACAAACATAATCTGAATGCAGAGAATTTCTAAGTTAAAGATGAAGAGTTACTGAAATGTCATGTGTTTGTCACATTTGAAGATATTTATCAGATGCTAAGCCAAATTGTTGGGTGTATAGGTAGTTTTGGGTTTGGTTGAACCTTCACGCTCAGTTTGCAGGATACCTGGTTGTCAGTGCCTGTACCTACCCTATTAGAAAAGATGTGGCTGTCTACACAGGGAACTATGCAAATCTGAGGGTGGAAAGGTACATGTGGTTTGTGTTTCACTCATGCCTTGGCACACACTCTGGAAGTGTCCAAAACACTCATCTGGACATCAGAACACAGGAAGACGTCTATTGTTGTATCTCTTTCTTCTTTCTTACATTTTTCTCCATGAAAAAGGGAAGTGTGTGACGTTCTCAGAGGTTTACAAGAGGGCTGGAAGGACCTAACACAATGCTCAAATGCTGCAGATAGTTTGACATACGCTGTCATTTTGGGAAAGTCTGTGTTAAAATCTATATTCAAAGTTCAGGTGCTGGAAGAGGTGACCAACAGCCAGTGGCTATTCACCATTCTTGTGTTACCACCTACCATTGCTGGGTTTGCCTTGCTAAGCTTTATTCTTACAAAAGAAAGGGCTTTAACAAGCAGAGAATGTCTGCTCTGCCTCACCTGTACTGATTTTGTGAAGGAAAATTCTTGGCAATCCTTTCCTCCTTGCTGTAGCCCAGGCCAACCACATGCTCTGATTCAACATAGCCCCACAGCAGCTTCCACCATCATGTTTGTATAAACTTTGAGTATTAACTTAGACAAAAAAAAAAGGTTTATGTAAGTGATGTCCTTGATCTTATGCATAGAGCCAGGAAGCATGATATAAAGCACTCCCTTTCTTCCTTAGTTGTATGATTTAAATGTATTGCATTTCTTTTTTGAATTTCTTCTTTAACACATTGGCTGAGTCCAAGTAGACACAAAATGCTCCTTACTGACTGACCCTTCACAGCTATGTTTTCAGAAGAGATTGAGGAATGTATCTCAATTTGCAGGCATTCAACTTAATACACTGCAGAAGCACCTGATTTATAGGCCAGCCACTCTATCACTCTGGTAAAAATGAAGTTAGGTGACAGTGTCTCAGGCCAGACACCCGAACTGACAAAACTGAAAAAAACTCTAATGCTGAACCACAGGAAACTCTTCTTGAATAGGGGTCTCAAGGTTCAGTCCATGACTAAAAATAGCTAAAGATGTCGATAATTCCAATAATCCATCAAGTGCTTTCACAGGATATATTAGAAAGTTTGATTACTTTGACAGAGGCAGTTTGAATATGCAGTAATACTTCTGATTTTTAAACACGTATATTTACAGCTATCAGGATCTTCTCTTTGAGCATCACCCTGGATGGATGGACTCACACCATGTCCATTTTCATTCTATGTTATCATCTCTTTGTGGGGTAGAGCACATCTTTCTGCTGAGCACATCTCAGATTATATGTCCTTCCGTCTCTCCCCTGCTTTTCACTCTTGACAAACACTTCAAACAGCTTTTTTATAAGTGCTTCTTTGATTATCAACTGTAAATCCTTTCAGTGTGAATTCAGTTTGATTTTACTTGCCTAAACCAAGTAGGTGAAGTTTAATTGCTTTGAATTTTATAAGAAATATTAGTTTAATTTATAGTTTGCATGAAGGCTGTCTGTAGGTATTCACATAGTTCTGCGTCCATAATTGTCAATGTAGTGTCTCTTATGAGACTCATAGAGATGCACACACAATCTTCACAGGGAAAAAAAGGAAATACACTCCCCCCTTCCCCCCCACCCCGCCCCCCCCAACAAGAGTTTTGAGTTATAGCAGCAGCCAAACACCTCCTGAAACTGGTTAACTTACATGCATCTTGCATCTTCCTTAAGGTTAAAAAGAGCCACTTCATTTTAAAATAATGTAATAAAAACACTGCTGTCAGGCTGAGACCTTGTCCGCCAAGCCTAACCCTCAGATGAAGTTTTACAGCCAAGTTATAAATCCCTAAAAAACAGAGTTGGTATTGACAGAACCTGATCTAAGGAGTATTGTCCTGGTGGTGAGGGGAGCTTAAACTGCGGGTTTCAAAATAAAGATGGTCTGATAGCAGAGCCTCTGTCACTTGCACAGATAGTTTGGCCACAGGCAAACATCATGCTAGCTTATTTATTTGTTTATGAGTGTGTATTAACCACCAGGGTTTGTATATTCTCAACCTCCCTTTGATCTTTTTTTCAAAAAAACAAGAGTTCTGCCATCTGTAAACATTTCTGTGCTGACCATGTCTTTGGCTTACTCAACATATGAAATCCATAAAGACTTATTTTTTGATAAAAGAAATGGCTAAAGACAATTGACATTATCGTTTGAAGTTTGTGGCATTTCATGTTAATTTAGTAATGTAGAAATGGAACAGAGGACTGGATTTGTGTAAAGAACTTGTCCAAGGTTGTAACCCTTAACATATTTTGTGCATACTCTTTTTGTTCTGGTCTCCTATACAAGAAATTTAATATGATTTTGATTAGTTTCTGATGAGTTGAAATTTTGGTAAATGAAAGTCCAGTATTGGAGTTTTCTGCCACTGCTCTATTAGGGAAATGATTTAAGAAGACATCTGTATTTGCTTCATTGGTCAAATAATAAAAGACATTTCTGAAAGATAAATATTTTTAGTGTTTGCCTAAAACTGTGTTGATCCATGTGTAGTATTTCTCTGAACATTCTGGTTCAAAATGTCTTCAGTACTGAGTCAAGTCATTTAAGATATCTATATCCTTTTCTTGACTCTGATATACTGCCAGTAACTTATGACATGACTTTGGTTGAGTCACTTAACCTTTCTGTAGTTCACATTATCTCACCAGATGTCAAATGAGGATTGAAATCTCTGTTAGTTACAGAAATACTGTGAGACTTTACTGATCCAAATGGAAGAAGTTATCGAGGTAGTTTATGCTTTGGAAAAGGTATGGGAAAGTTTCTGAATGGAAAAAATAGTGTTCAAATATCAAGAATAGCGAGCTTACTATAGTGAAGATTGATTTTTTGGTATAAGGATGGTTAATCTGTGTGTATCTGTTCAATGAGTTGGGAGAAAATCTACTCACCAAAGTAAGATAACAAGCTGGGACACCATAAGCATCTCAGAGTGATAGATCTGGACATCTTCTTTTCATTCTGTTAGTGGATCCAAGGTGTTCACACAGAGAAGGGCATACCCTTGAGACAATAACAATCCCTTTTATCATGTTTTTCTCACATAATGAGATGCAAAGATGCTGATGTGAGGGACAGACCCACTCTCAGACAAAGCAAGACTGAGGTGCTTTGGATGGATGAGAAACATACATGTACTGACAAAAGCTGTATTCTGTAATGATCAAGGATTTGTTAAATCCAGCTGTGCAGGACATTATGAAGAAACTGAGCACCTGCATTATTTTATGAATCTACATTTTGGAAATAACTCATGCAAGTATGAATGGGAAGATTGGGAAGAATCAGCATGAAGTCCAGACTCGCTGGTGATTGAGACTCCCAGAATTCCTTGATGGAGAGTACCAAAAGCAGTGATAACTTCTAGTATGCTGGAATGGAGAAGTTCTGGCTGGCTGTAGTAATATGGATACACCTGAGAACAGCCATCAGCCTGAGAACAGCCTCTGGCTCCGCTTGGCCCTCAGCACTGTCCCTGTTCCAGGGCTATCTGACATGATAGAAAGAATTTTCAAACCTCAAAGAGTATGACCAAATGTTCTAAGATTTAGAAAATTTTTTACTCTTCAAGTAAAAATGTCAGTGTATGAGGGACTTCAAGCACCAAAACTCTCACTTTCTCTATCCTCTCCATGACTACAATAAATATGAACATGTTTACAACCATTTTGTCCATCTGGTAGTTCCTAGGGCTTCAGACTGAACCTGGGTCACTGGTAATACCACAGTAACATCCTACTGTGTTTGGAATATACACCCCAGCTGTGTTTGCAATTTTTAGAGCTGAAAAACAAGCTGTACCATCTCAAGGAATAACAAGGGAAACAAGACAATGCAGCAAGACAGCATCCATCATGTGCTCTTCCTCTTGCCTCCCATAGCTTTCATTTAATTTTTTAGTGAAGACTTTTCTGACTGTTAACAGAAATTCAAGAAACTATTTGAATAACAAATTCAAGATTGTTAGCAGAAGCAGAAACTCTACTAACAGGACAGTGGAGCAAGCCCTGAGAGCTCAACTGAAAATTTACTTGTTAAATTCCATTCAGAATGTGCCATAGTACATGATGTTTCTGCAGCTTCCTAGCTAGTAAATACCATATTTACTTTGCTTTAGGGTCTAGGGCTTCACTCACAGTTTTTGTCTTCATGCTCCTTTGAAAGCTGTGAACTTATAACTTAAAGAGGGGATCTATGCATTTTAGTCCTTTTGGTGAAATTGTATTCAAATTTAGGTACGTAAACATAGTCTCTGAAATCCATGAATCTAATATTCTACTTTTTGACAAGTCCTAACTCAGTCCTTGTCTTGGCAAGTGTAGTGGGTTGATGCTGGCTGGATGCCAGGCACCCACTAAAGCTGCTCTCTCACTCCCCTTCACAAGTGGACAAGGGAGAGAAAATATAATGAAGAATTAGTGGGTTGAGATAGACAGTGAGGGATCACTCACTGATTGCCATTACGGGCAACACAGACTCACATTTGCGATAATATTTAAATGAATATTTAAATTAATTTATTTTTAAGACATTTTACTTAATGAGAAGTAAAATGTCTTAAAAAATCCCACCTTCCCTCCACCCTTCCCACATTCCCAAGCTCAACCTCCTCTCTCCCCATGGCACAGGGAAATGGAAAATGGGGGTTATGGTCAGCTCACCACACGTTGTTCATGGTGCTGCTCAGGGAGAAGAGTCTTTCCCTTGCTCCAGTGTGGGATCCCTCCCACAGGAGACAAGACTTCACAAACTTCTCCAACATATGTCCATCCCATGGGCACAGTTCTTGATGAACTGCTGCAATATGGGTCACTGTTCCACAGGATGCAGCCATTCAGGCACGACCTTCTCCAGTGTGGGTCCCCACAGAGACACAAATCTCATCAGGAAATCTGCTCCAGCGTGCACTCCAGTATGAGCTCTTCCACAGGCTCACCTTCTCCAGCATGGGTTTCCCATGGACTCACAGTCTTCTTTTGGGCATTCACCTACTCTGGCATGAATCTCTCCTCCATGGTTGATCTCTTTATCCCCATGGTCCTCCATGGCCTGCAGGGGCACAGCTGCCTCCCCACGGTCTTCACCACAGGCTGCAGGGGAATCTCATCTCCAGCGCCTGTAACACCCCTCCTGCTGTACTCACTTGGGGTTCTGCATAGCTCTTCCTTCCAAATTTGCTCTTCTCTGGCTGCATTGACATCTGTGCAAAAACTTTTTGTTTCTAAACTATGTCATCACAGAGTCCTTACAAGCATTTCTGATTGGCCCAGCCTTGTCCAGCAGTGGGTCTGTCCTGGAGCTGGCTGGCATCGGCTCTGCTGGACATGGAGGAAGCTTCTGGCAGTTTCTCACAGAAGCCATCCCTGTAGCCCTTCCACCACCCAAACCTAGCACCTAGCACTAAGCGGTTTGTACTCCCAGCCAAAGTCAGGCTGCTAGCAAATCACTTTCATCCCTTTGGTGTGTGGTGTAGAAATGTTTCTAGAAAGGCCTGAGCAGTGGCATCCCATGGCACAGACACATGAGATAAACAGAAGTGGCACATTCAAGCTCATCCATATTATAGGTAAATCCATATTTTTGTCTGTTTTAGGTGGCAACAAAAAGGAAGTATTATACATGATTGCATACTACTTTTTGTCTGGACTTGGGTTTAGGATAATGTTTAGTGAATGTGGGTGAAAAGAAACGTGATTCTCACAATGAGGAGTGTATTTTATATTAATGAAAAATAGTAGGGTAATAAATAACAAAATTAGCATCTATCATTGGCAATTTGTTACTTTTTTGATCTTCCATATGAGAAGTGTCTCATTTTGTGGTTTTCTTTCTTTCTTTCTCTCTCTCTTTCTTTCTTTCTTTCTTTCTTTCTTTCTTTCTTTCTTTCTTTCTTTCTTTCTTTCTTTCTTTCTTTCTTTCTTTCTTTCTTTCTTTCTTTCTTTCTTTCTTTCTTTCTTTCTTTTTCTCTCTTTCTCCCTTTCTCCCTTTCTTTCTCCCTTTCTTTCTCCCTTTCTCCCTTTCTTTCTCCCTTTCTCCCTTTCTCCCTTTCTCCCTTTCTCCCTTTCTCCCTTTTTTCTCCCTTTCTTTCTCCCTTTCTCCCTTCTCCCTTTCTTTCTTTCTTTCTTTCTTTCTTTCTTTCTTTCTTTCTTTCTTTCTTTCTTTCTTTCTTTCTTTCTTTCTTTCTTTCTTTCTTTCTTTCTTTCTTTCTTTCTTTCTTTCTTTCTTTCCTTTTCTTTTCTCTCTTTCTCTCTCTCTCTCTCCCTTTCTCCCTTTCTCCCTTTCTCCCTTTCTCCCTTTCTCCCTTTCTCTCTTTCTTTCTTTCTTTCTTTCTTTCTTTCTTTCTTTCTTTCTTTCTTTCTTTCTTTCTTTCTTTCTTTCTTTCTTTCTTTCTTTCTTTCTTTCTTTCTTTCTTTCTTTCTTTCTTTCTTTCTTTCTCTTTTTCAGGTATGTTTTAGTAATTGGTTAGTGGACAGAAGCTGTGGACATCAGGCTTCCTTGGACATGGAAGCTCTCTTGGTAGCCTACAGTGCTGGCACTTTTCAGGGGAAGTTTGAATGGGGGAAAATGTTAAAGATGGAATAAGGAGAGGAACGTGTTTGTTCTTGTCCTCTCCCTCTGCTCCCCATGCTCAAACAGTGTGACTGTTTGAAAAATACATTTGTCTTGTTTACCAAATACATGAGAAAAGACTGTCATTGAAATAAATGGTTTGCTGGGTTATACAAATGTAGAAGCAAAGACATACACCCAGATAAATGAATAAAAGTTGGTGTAGAGATTGCAAACTGCCTTCAAGAAGCTGCCTCAGATAGGTCTCACAATGTTAACTTTCATGTAGAACTGCTTACATCAGAAATCTTGTATTTGTTCCCCAAGAACTATGGAAGAGAATATATCTGTATGGAAAATTAAAACTCAGATCTCAGGGGCCATCTTTCAAGATCAATGAAGATTCACATAGTTTTGTGTGAAGGCAGTCAGATGCAAGATTTTTTTTTCTTTTAATACTTTACTGCAGGTTTAATTGCAGCAATATTTCAATGCCAAAGAGAGTAATTTGCAGCTTGAATACAGCATTAGAGCTGCAATACCCGACATTTTAAAACCTCAGTATAAAAATGAGCATTTGTTACTAGTACCACAAGAATTCTCATTTCCTGTTCAACTTTCAAAGAAATTGGAGTTAAATGTCTATATTAACGTTTATAAAATTTTAGGAGTGATTCCCTTATTACATAATTAGCTTAAGCACTCTGCATATCTGCCGATTAGAGACATTACTCAGAGCCTGCCCTGGAACAGCTGCATTCCTAGACAGAAAAAGATACTAATGTGGCCCTGGGGGAGAGCTCTCCATTTTGACAGAATAAAAAATTCTTGGAGTACAGTTATTACAATTCATAATTGTTCACTTTAGGGGAAAAAAAAAGGCAGGGAAAAAAGTATCTTGTTAATAAAACAAAGATTTCAAATAGTTTTAAGTCCATATTTCAAAATTCTCTGCAGCTGAGTATGCAGGTATCTGGAGGGGAGGAATTTCTCCATGTTATGCATAACAAGGAAGAAAAAGCAGGAATTCTGCCTACATATGGCTCCCTAAATCTGATCAGATAGTGACAATAATGGTAATGACAAGCAGGATAAGTATTAGAGACTAGCACTGTGATTCAGCTGATTAAGCATGAGCCCAAACTACATGAATTTAGAAGCAAAAAAGCACAGGAGTCCCTTTGGCTGCATCTGTGACACAATTACCAGGTGATGGGATTTCATCAAAAGAAGCATGGAAAAAAGAAATACGGCAGAAATTCAGCTTCTCTGAAATTACCACAGCAATTAATGAATCTCTGGCAAATGTGATCAGGAACTGCTTCACTGTTTAAGAAATCTTTTAATTGCTACAAATTGTGTGACAGAGAGAACTACTGTGATGTGCAGACTGCTTAGGTAAAGTGGGATAAAGCACAAACAGGGAAGTCAAATAAAGCATAGTTATGTGGTCCCTAAAAGGAGCTCAATCAGGGTTGTAATGAAAATATCCTGTTGTAAGATATCTTCATCCTGAAAGTCTGGAAAAGCGGTGGCCTGTTCGGAAGCTGCTGGTACTTCTGAATTATTTCTGACTCTTGGAGAAAAAGACACCACCTTCTTACAAGTTAAAGAACACACATTTAATTTAAAGAAACTTAAAATTTTATTCCAGAGGGAACAATGTCTTTTATGCAGCTTCAGACACTTGAAAAAAGCAAGATAATTGTAGCTCTCACTACACTTTCAAACGGTTCTGAAGATCTGTGTCCCATCTGGGCGACCTTTAACAAAGCAATTATTGCTCCAGTTTGTGAGCACAGTTCTATTTCCTGCCTACAATTCAGCATGATAGAAACTATGAAGAAAACTTAATTAATCTTACTGACTTGAACTTCCTTTCCTGAGTCAAATGTAAAAGACCCTTCTGAAGCCATCATGTTTTCACACCCTCCAAAGTGGTGTCAAGCACTTAGAATATTGCCAAAGTGTCAGAGAGTCCAAGAAGTGTAGGTCACCACAAGGCAGGGCTGCCTCTCCTGTTGAGGCACCGGAGAGAGCAGTTGTAGTGCTAAGTGAGGCACATCACGTGCTGTAGGTGCCTCACTGCTGCAGTTCTTTCCACTGTGAGCAGAGATGAACTAACAGAGCTTTGAAGACCTAATGTCTGAATTGCTCATTCCTCTTTTGACTCTGAGTATTACAGGAAGTCAGTGGCTCAATCAGATATGCTGGAACTAGCCTGGTCTGCAATCCTCAAAACCAGTATTGGTTTTAAACCCCTTTACCACTTCAGCTGAGAAATCTGGAGTTTCATTGTATATCTGCCCTTAAAAAATAATTTTGTTTGTATTCATATAGTGGTGAGAAAACCATTATATAATTCATATAATAATTCCATTAGTGTTATATGAATATATAGGTTATATAGATATAAATCCATAGGTTAAGGAAGAGGAAACAAAATTTTTTAAATTTCAAGACTGCTCTGACACTGTAGCTTTCAAGTCTAACCTGAAACTCAATGAGTTTTCATGCAGCTGAAGAAAGGTTGCATAAGAAGTCAGTGAGATTACTAAAATCCATGGAAAAATTAGGGTGAAGCCAGAAATGACCACACAGGAGTGAAAATTGAAGATTGGAAAGAAACTGAACACGGAAGGAGGAACTTGAGGAGAATATACAATATCAGCCTTTACAATGGAAAACCCAAAGATGATCTAATTACATTGATGGATGCATGTTAGACTTACTTTAGATTGCTCCAAAAATATCCACAGTTATATCCTTTCCTATTATATACTGTGAGTACTGCTGGGACTTATCTTTCTATTTATTGCATACGTACATAGAAAAATTACAGATGCTTTTGCAAAACATTTAGGATTTGCCTAAATGTACTTGGTTTGTGTGATTGCTAAACCTCCCAGAACCAAGGTTCTTACAGATGTGTCTGTTAATTATGAGTTCTGGTTACCTGAGTGGATCTCCCTAAAAGTTAAGATGAAAATCCCCTATTTTTGGTCTGCAGGAACAGAGGAGGGTTTAACAAAGAATATTTTGCACACTACCTAGTCATCTTGATCACAGCATGTTTCATTTTTCTTCTTTATAACAATTAGATTGAGACACATTTCAACATTCATAGTCTACTTTTTTTCTATCCCATCCATAAATCTTTAAATATTTTCTAGGAAGGAAGTTAGAAATCTTAAGATATAGCTTCTAATTGTAACTGGGCTATTTGCTTACTCTAGGTATGGATCAAGATTTTTATTTTTCTCTTTTAAATCTGCTGTCGATTTTCTGTGGAAAACACGATCAATGATTAGGGAATAACCAATAGCAAAACAGACAATGGGCTCTACAGATTTAGTGATGGCTTCTAGGAATTGTTTTCACATATAGAAAAGGACCTGCAGTCTTCAGAGGCTCACAATGGGACCAAACAGTTTGTGATGATGCTTGATGGCACTGAATGGAGAGGGATTGGTTTTGCAGCAGCAAGAGTATGGGTCTCTGTTTATGGGCTGGTATACTTAAGAGGAACTGAATTGCCTAATCAGTTACAGAAACCAAACTGGTTGCCTATACAGGCCATTTCTTAGAGTGGTGACTGTTAGTGTGTGTTGCCAGGGTCAGAATTTATTAGACACTTAGTAAAAACTTGCCATGTTGATGGTGGCAAGAAATATGTTATGGTATTAACACAGTGCATTGGTAGTTTTTGCTTCAATATTAATAAATTTATACTTAGACACAGAAGGGATGTAAGCAAGCTCTAGCCAGGGTTTTATTTTTTGGGAAACAAAAGATTAACAAGCCAAGATAGCATGTTCTGATTGTTGCAAAATGAATTAGCACATATTAGGGACTAGTATAAGTTATGAAGGCTGAATTTACACATTATATGGTCAACTGAATAATATACATAATTCACAGCAATCAAGAAAGTGGGAATGGTGAGATAAGATTTTGGGTAAGGTTCTCAAAGCCTTCAGGAAGCTTCGTCCTTGTTGATAATTAATTGGAATTTTCAACTTCTGGCAAAAAATTCTAGCAGACAGCCTGCAGGACATGATCTGTAAGATTATTAGCCCAGACCAAGTAAGCTTTGTAAATGAATGACTACAACCAGAGAATTACAATGAAAATACTGAATATTATCTAAAAAGCTAGTGGCATGCAGGAACCCTGGCAGCCTACTCAAGCAATAATAAAAAGACCTTTGACAAAATAAACTTGAGGTTTCCTACGTGACCATTAGGAGAGAAGTCAGATATTTATAAGCTTTTATGAGCTTTTATATAAGGCTCTCAAAATAAATTAAATTTATAAACTACCACTGCTAGGAAACTTTTTCAGTGAAGGATGGTGCAAGTCCAGTTATGTCTCATTTTTTTTTTCTTATTTTTCTAGTATTGGTGGAAGCAGAAAAAGTTAGCTTACAACTGGGCAACCAGTATAATTGTTGGCTGTTTCAATACAGTACAATATTCATTCAGGTAGTTTGCAATAATTAATATGCGTATCCATAGCTAAAGAACTATCAGTAGAAAAATCATTTCCAATGAAATTTTTCAGTGTGTTTAATAGCATTTCACTTAATCATGTTTATAATAAAATTTCTGTTACTTATTTCTAAAACCACATTATTTTATCTTATATCTACAATGCCTCCACAAGCTTAACACCACTGGTGTATATTCTATACACCAGTAGTATATACATGTAATATGGTAATTGGTAATAATTTACCAATGGAAAAATAAATGTAGTGTGTCTACAAAAGACAGCTTAACCTGCTTTGGCTAGTGAAATATCTACTACCATGTAATATTATCATTTGGAATAGTACCTTCAGGAGAACTGAAATCAAGTAAATAATATATATAGATAAATGGTTTCTACAATTATTTTGCCATTGCTTCCATGGAAGCAAGTTCAGTATGCGAAATATCTTCTGTGGTCTGGTCTGCATGGCCACTGATAAGGGTATATATGAAAATTTCTTGAATGCAATAATTGTGCCATGAAATTTTTCAAAGCCTAACCAATTATTAAAAAATACAGCTGAAAGATAATGAAATGCTAATAAATAAGAAGTAACACCTGATATATACTAAAAAATAGAGAAGTCTATTGTCTAGAGAAGTTGTGGAAGTGCTTAAATGCCAGGTTGGATGAGGCTTTGAGCAGCCTGGTCTAGAGGGAGAGTCCCCTTCCTGTGGCAGGGGGTTGGAAACAGGTGACATTTAAAGTCCACTTCAAACAAAAAAATATTCTGTGACTCTGATTATCCATTCTTTATTTCATAATTCAAGCATCTTATATGAATAATTTAGCCTTCTGGCAAAGAAAATTACTTAAACTGTGTCTCTAAAAGTCAGTCAAAATATCACACACAACTTGATTCCGATGGCTGGTTTTGGTAAAAGCCAATATCTGTCTGTTTTATTCCACAAGGTGTTTCAATTATTGGGGTAAGGTAAATGATGCTGCCAGATGATTTTGGAGTATGTCATAGGTACAGACCTGAAAGTAATTTCTCCTTCTGTGTGACTCCCCAGTGCCTCTAACACAACCTTGCCACAGGTACTGCAAAATTCAACCTGACATTACACCAAGGAAATTAATATCAAGATGCTTCTTAATTGACTTACTATCATTATCACTTGAGATAAATGCATATGAAATACTTAGGAAGGACAGGAAGACAGAATAAAGCTGTACTGTGCATCCTGTAGTTACTCCTCCAGGCTGATCACAGAGCATCAGGTAGGAAAAATGTTCCTCCAATCAGAGAAGATACAAGACACTATGCATAAAAGTCTTGTCCGTGTAAAAGTAAATGCCATTACAGCATCACTTAAAGACAGGATCAATCCACATCTTTGCAGAGTGAGAATGAAACTGAGTATGGAGAGAAATGGCAATAGTGAAAATGATTTCACTATTGAAGCAGATTTAGACTTGAAATTTAGGCAGCTTCAGAATAGAAATTGCATGCAAATTTTTATCTGCCGCTGTATTTAGTCCCTAAAGGAATTTGAGGTTTTCTCCTCACTTTAGTACCTTAAATTAAAACTGAGCGTGAGCCCTGTTTTCTAACTTCAGATGTCTTCTACATGGACCTGTGCTGCTGGGTTCGATATCCAAACTTCCTTCAGATTTAATGGGAAAACATAAATATGTGCAAACTGCACTCGAATAATGCAATCTGCTTTGGGAGCATTTAATGATAAGGGAAAGATATTATTTCCTTTTTTGTTACATATTAAATATTTTATTATTTTTATGAATAATTTTCAGGACTAATAATTTATAAATAATTTTAAGGACTAACTCACCGGTGAACATATCACATGGATCTCACTGTGCATGGCTTTAGAGTCACATGCAAGAGAGCTAAAATATATGTAACTGCAAAGATATGTAACTTAAATGGAAAGGAGTGAAATCTGAAGCCCAGTATCATGTAGAAAGCTAGAGAAGGCTTCAGATAGGTTATTCTGGCTTAGAAATTTTAATTCTAGGAAATAAAGATAATCAAGACTGAAGTTCTGCTAAAAGTTGAAGACATTGCAGTGATAAGTAATTTTAAGCTTAGTTATCTAGTATCCTTTCAAAAGGTAAGTGATACTGGCAGTAGAGGATGTAATGAATGATATCCAAAACTTAAAATCTCCTTAAATACCTGAAAGTAGTAGATTAAATGGGAAAAGGAGCATAAATGGGGCTTCTCAAAGGAACAGTGACAAAACTGGAAAGAGCAGAAACTCCCAAAAAGCACAAGATGCACACCAAAGTTATCACTGAAGTCTGGATGCTAGAAAGTAAAAGAAAGAAAGTAAATCACTTTAATAGAAAAAATGATTTTGTAAAAATATATATGTTTATGTATGTTGTGCAACACAGCTCTTAGGAAGACAGCTTTTCTGGAAATGACATTGACTTATCTAACCACGTATATGTCTATCCATTTTTAGTCATGGAATTTGACTGCAGGAATGAGCACTGCAGAATTAGCCATTTCCTATCTAGTCAGATCATAGTAAGCTCTGCCTCATGTTAGCTGGGTAGCTTTGCAGCTGTAACATCACTACTTGGTGATGAAATATCATACTTCTCATTTTTGAAAAATCCTTTTTATCTATTATTCTTTCCTCTTGCAAGACAGATACATATTCATTATGTAAGAATAAATATGCTCTGAATATTTTTATTCCATGGTCAAATACAAAGTTTTCCCTTGAATGAGTGCGTACTGCTTATAACTCTTCTATATTGCAGTGTTTCACAACACTGCTGACAAGCCACATCATTTCCAAGTTTCTTAAAAGCAGTTAAAATAATGTTCATACTAGCAATAATTAGCAAGCAGACTATATGAATAATTACAGTCATTCCCACAAAGATTTCTTGTTTTCAGAGACTAATCCATTACCTGCTTCAATGAACCGTCTTGTTGTTAATTTGCAAGGCTTTCACCCCTAGGTGATGGAAATACCTGCCCTCTTCCCAGTCTCCCATTAAGTATGGTTTTCAGTAATATGTATAATTCATGAGAAAAATTTGTTTGTCAAGCATTCCAGACAGGTCACTTAAATCCTAGATCAATTGATAATGTTCACACCAACATGGCCTGGAATTAAAATAACCCTTACACTGGCTTCAGTATTTCCTTTAAACTAACGAGCTGGGCTTCAACTTTTAAAGATGCATGGGAATCATTATTATTTTAAAAAAAAGATTAGCAGCAGAGCTTTTGTAAAAAAACCAGATTGCTGCTCTGAATGCAGTTCTTCTAATGCTAGCAACAAATGTCATGCACTGTCACAAATGCATTCTGCCTTTTCTTGCAGCAGCAGCAGCATGTGAGAAACTGAATGGGGAAGACAATTCAGGTAGATTTTATCTTCTAACACATCAGGGTAGAATCTATCTGGAACAGTGAAGCTGTCATTCAACTTCAACTGACATTCAACTATTTATTTTTGGTGGTTTAGATTAAAATTAACATCCCCATTGCATCTTCCACCTGTCCCAACAAAAAATCTCCTGTCCCATGGAACTGAAATGTTATGAGCAAAATCTACAGAGAAATACAAGTACCCTTGATAAGCAGATGAAGTCAACCACGTATATAATCTCTTCTGTAGCTAAAGGGCCTGCTTTCTGTTTCCATTATTCTTTTTCTCTTATGCATCCTTATGTCAGCTCTTAGCAGAAATGCAACATTTCTGTTCAGATTTAGAGTCTTCATGAAGGGGAAGGCAGAGGACAGCATGGGTTTTTGTATATGATCTCCTGGACCTACTGATGTCAATGGAGATGTTCTGAGGGATGTCTACAGAAGCAAGGCTCAATAATTAAGGCTTGGTCTGAAATTCAGTACAATTAGAGTTTGATGAGCCTTGTGGTTCCCTCCCAGCTCAGGATATTCTGTGGTTCACTATATTTTGATACACATTAAAAAAATCTGAGTTTTTAGAAATTATGTATTTTATCATCTGATCTTCCTAGTTACACATGCATACTGTATTTGATTTATTCTTCCATTTGTATTTAAAACCAGCAATCAGAACTCTGGATACACTCAATGTAAACAACTCTGAGTACTACAGTGCCTACATATAATTAAAAATAGATATATGTAAATGTGACATTTGAGTGAACAGGTGTAAATATATCAGTCTGCTACAAGCTAGCATTTCCTGCTCATAAACATTATTCCCTTATTGCTCTGTGCTCACTGTGCTTAATCCCACAGGACTTATGATGTAGCTTGTTGCTACATTTTATAATGTATAGAATTTCATATTAATGTATGCAAAGAGCTGTGACGTTTTCATAAGTGCTTCTGACTAAATGAATGTTCAAAAAGAAAACAAAGTTTTGCAGCACTTAAAATAAGAACACTTATTTGCATTGTATACTGGAAACCTAAAAATTGACCTTTTGTCTTAGGTCACCAGCAATTCTCATTGAGCCATATCTCCATAAATAGCTGATTGTGGAACTCTCCCTCAGACCAGCAGAAGTTGGGCTGGATCCTTTCCATATCTGGAAAGGATATGGGCTGTTCATGCTTAGGTCCACCAGTGGAAGCCAGGACAAAGGCATATTGCTACCTCCTTGGGGAGGTCTGAGACACTGCCATAGAACTCCTAAAACTAGTGTCAGATGGCAGGGTTCACTTCTGCAGGTGCTTCACTGCAGCCTCTAATGCCTTTTTGTTTGTTTAAAATTTAATTTCTGTTCTCTTTCTTCAGTTGACAAGTGGCATGACTCACATTAGGAACTCTTCCAGTGGTTGCACAGACAGATGAGAAATCCAGCACCAACTTAATGCTGAATTTTTTGTTGTATATCTTCAAGGTCCAGAAAAAGCTTGAGTCAACTCAGCCAGAAAATTATCCAAAGGGCAAAAAAGTAAGGATTTCTTAGGTTGAATGATCAAATATTCTGGGGTAGCAAGAGTATCATAGGGGTACAGCTTGCAAAGAGCATATTCGTGTTTGTGCTGAACACACAAACCTTGCAAATGCACAAGCCTGCTGGGATGACTGCATGTCACAGACAAGGGAGGTATCAATGTAGATTCTTTAAAAGTATGTTCGTCAGGTGTAAACCCTACCTATATTGTAATGAAGTGGTGGCTGCTTCTACCAGCTGGCCCCAATTGACTTATATTTTAAAGCTTATGCTGTACTGTTTGTTGATCATATCAAATGCATTTTCTTGTTTGTGTCTTGGCTTTTTGAATTCAGTAAATTTCTTGCTAAATAATAATTTCATTGCCAAGAGTTCAGATCATGCAATAGTTTAATGAAGGGAAATGTGTTGATGTAGATACTCAATTTGTTTCCTGATATCTAAACAAATCTAAGTTTTCTGTTTGCATATGAAAGACCAGTCCCCTTATTACCAGGAGAAGTATGTTCTGCAGGGCCAGAGCTATCTTTCTCTTCTATTTTCCCAGTGGCCAGGCAAATACTTTTTATTGTGTTTCAGTTGTGCCTAGAGGTTAGGTCATGGATCAGGACCTCCCTGAGCCAGACACTAGACAGAGGCTTGACAAAAAAATGGCTTTTACCCCCAAAGCCTGCTGATTTGTATACCCCTCCAGTTACATTAGTAAGAGTTTGGTTATCGAGGTGTCCTTGTTCCACGGGGTTGTTGTTTATGTCAAATGTTACATTTAATTGTCCCTATGCTTAGATGACCATGTACAGCACAAACTGTGCAACACTGCTCAGACTGGTCTTTGCTCCTGCACCCAGTGTGTTAGGGAGCTGGGAAAAGAAGATGACAATTTCTGTGTTGGCAAGTAGTGCAGCTCAGAGCGCGTAAATGGAGGAAACAACTGATGCTGAGCACCTGGCTCCCGTCCCATGTGCATTTTGGGGAGGTTTCTTTCAGAATAACTCTGATGTGCCCTAGAGGTGGAAGTCCAGCTTCTGGTACAGTTTCACCCCAGAATAGTCCATTTTATGTCTCTGAGATTGTTTCACACTTAGAGACAGGTACATGGCATTGATTGCAAGATTTGCTCCAGAAGTGCAGACTTGATATTAATTTAAAGACTAATTAGGCAGTTGTGGAGGCTCTGTCCAGCTCAGGACACAAGCAAGACTTGCCCAGAGATTGCAGAATATCTTTTTCACCTTATTTAACTGCCTTCTGAGGGAAAAAATAGGGAGAAAAACACATGAAAATGGCCAATTTCAAATGACAAAGGAAAGGGCTGATTTCCTTGACTGTCTGAAATGCTGAAGGTGTGAAATAATTTTATTACAAGAATGCATGTGTGTTTCCTCTAGAAAGAATCTTCCTTCTGCAAAACTTGCAGAGAAATGAAGCCTGACCCAGTTAAGCTCAACCTGCATTTCTACAACAGGTATGATATACCATATTTTACAAAGAGATATCTTCCACCTCTCTCTCTCATCTGAAATACACATGAAATAGTTTTGTATCTGCTGTTAACACTGGCAAAAGACCATTTACAATCTTCAGAGTTAACTCTGGCAATAAGAGGCTCAAGTTAGTTCCTAAGTGGGTTAAACTGATTAACTGCACTTTTTTTCCCCCCCAGGAAACTGTTTCATCTGGCACTATGACATCATTGAAGATTAGATACAATGTGATATAAATTTGTAGGAAGTCCATCTTCAAAATTTTAGTATTTCTTCAGCTTTTTTTTTTATAGTATAAAAAATGGCACACATGTAAATAAGTTATGTCTAACTAAGGAAAAATAGTTCTCTACATATTGACTCTAAATGCAGCACATGTTTCAAAATGTTTTCTTTTTCAGCTTCCAGCAAAGGAAATAAGTTTCAGGTTGTATCAGTGTCAGATGGGGGCAAAACACATTTCCAACAGGAGGAAAAGCTTTTTTTTTCATAGGAGCATCCTACTCTGCTCATGAACACATGAAGTCCAATCCTATTCACAATACCTCATGCCAAATATTATCCTGCAATCTTTAAAGGTCCTTACCATGCAGTGGTCAAAGCTGGGGCATCCTTCCTTGCCACTGATATTTTTACACAAGACCAAACGTAGACCAACTCAGGAGAGTGGTCTCTCAGCATTACAAGGTTTAGACTTATCTCTATAATTGTATGAGGAATCAGTGGATTAGGTTTCAGCTACAGCCACTTTATTTGTAGAGAAGTAGGTTAAAAACCAGCAGGTGGCAAGATGACAGCTGTGGAAAGATGAGCCATGAAACTATCCATAAAAAAGAATTAATTTGATTCCCTTTTTTTCTCCCATTTTTCAACCCTTTGAACTCTAAGTATTTCAACAGGCCATCAGAGATCTTCAATGGGATAGATACCTTGTATCCTAGGAAGAAGTGGGGCATAGTCTCTGTATTTACTATTTATTTGAAATATTGTGCTTTATACCCCACAGGTCCTCAGAGGGCCATTAGAAATCTACATTGCATGGTTAACAGCCACCTGGAGATAGAAATAGCACATACATTGTGAATGGTTTTACTTTTCCATCCTAGTTTCTTGTGAGAAGAACTAAATTCTAGTTCTCTGTCAGATATATGCCTGAGAACATTTTTTTAAAATGTAAAATGTCACTATCTTTGGCACATGGCCTGCTTCTTAACAGGAAATAAAAAGGTCAAAGGCCACTCAGCACACAGTTTATAACATCTTAATCTTCCTGGCTCCACCAAAGTTTAGGTCTTTCTACCATTATAGTTTTCCTGTCTAAAAGCATGAAGAAACTGTAGACTGATGTTTGGTTTGAGCTTAGGAATTATCCAGTCTCTTGGGTGATAAATAATCCCAAAGAAATGTCAATAACAACAAATAACCCAATGCTGTATCATAGAGAAACAACTGGGAAGAAACAAAAGGGAAGCAAGAACATAATGCTTCTAACATTACTCTTTTCTACTATGTCAAGCCAGTTGAATCTCTTTTTTGTTTTTCTTCACCTGTGCAAATTTTTGGAGGTAGGACCTGTTACCTTATGACTGTGGTACAGTAAGCCCATTATATATAAATTTTATGTTATTATCTCTTTGCTCTGGAGTGCATTGAGGTCCTTGCATGTTGTGTGAGTTAAACACATTAGTATTGCACTTCCTCCATCTTTGTGACACATATTTAAAGGACCAGTCCTGTTTATGCTTAATAAAACTGTCCAGCTTTGTTAATCATACTTTTTTTTGTCCTTGTGGGGTCATGGTCAAGGGTAAACATTTGGCTTAAGTATTGTGAGGAATAAAGGGGTAGCAGGTTGAACATAAGTAAAATTCCTTTATGAACTTATTTTCATTCTGTATATCATATCCTGACACAGAAAGTTGCACATTAACCAGACTTGTGACTACATGCTACTTTAATTGTTTTGATTTGGTGCTCTGCATAGCCAGAGGCTTTTTCTATGTATTAATAAACATTACATTAATTTTCCATTGTTCCTGGGCTTAAGATATCACAGGTCAAACTGGAGCCTCATGAATCCCACTGGAAAACAAGACCAAACAAAAATGCCACATTGCATCAGGAAGTGATGTCAATTGCTGGAGTTTTGCTTCCAAACTTCTGTGTTTTACTTGACTTGTGAAGCTGTTTTCCTGTGGAAACGCATAGGCTTAATACTTGTGGGAATGACTGAGAACAAACATCTTGCAGTTTTACTGACTATCAATGCATCATTCTTTGACACGCTATTAACAATCTGTTGACCTACGTAAAAATTGGAGTTTCAGGGAAAAAGAAAGTGTCCCATGTCTGCTTATTGATAAAATGCTCACACTGCATAGATACATGAGTATATTGGATCGAGCTGCTCGTAGTTAACACATTCAAGATCCTACTTATTGTCAATATCTGACCCAAAACCAATGATTCATGTTCCAAAGAAAATGCTGCTTTTATATTTTTCCACCAACCCAGTCTTTCACCACAGACCCAAGTTATTCCCCCAACTACTGCTCTACATCTGGGTGACATGGGAGATAATTGCAGGATGCTTACAGTCCTGATAAACTATGGTTTCCCTTGCTCTGCAGCCCTTTGAAGTTGCAGACAGTTTCATGATAATTGATAATCTAATCTCTTCCCAGCCTGTTTTTTTTTTTTTTAAAGGCTGCTCTGAAACAGCAAGAAGGGGAAATATTACAGCATAAGTATTGATCGCTGCATGCAGAGGTCACTGTGTGGGGATTGCACTTTTATCACAAGGTTCTTGCGAAACGTGAAGTTTTGGCAAGACCCTAATAATAACTATGGAGTGCTAGTTAAATTCAAGGGGCAGGGGGAGGAAAATTATTTTTTATTCTTAGTACCTCAAGGCTATACATGGCAATTACTATTGCAGAGGCAATAAAGAAGTTGTTAATTACAGGTTTTATACCCTTGTAGCCCAAAGTAAGAATGAAAGGACTAAAGGTTACAAAGGGGTACAGACGAAAGAAAAGGACAGAAGAATTGCTGGAGGTTTTGTGCTTTTTAGTGAAACGAGTTATATAAGTTTTAGTGGGTTAGGACAAGACAGAAGAGAAATTTCAATCTGATCAGGATGAAGAGCTGAAATCTTACTTCGCATTTGCTTTATTGCCCTTCATATTTTTGCTGGGATTACATATTTACCTAAAACCTTCACACTGCCTGCTGTCATCCACTGGAACAAAGTCATTGCATCAGAACAATGTAATTTTTGCAACTCTAAATATGTTTCAAAGACATTTTAATGTCTGAAATTCTGGACAGGGTTTTTTTCTGGGACACTCTCTGGAAATACAGGGGAATTGGTAAGTGGGAACAGTTATGCTTTACAAGCACACTACAAAAACATGGTAAATATATGTGTGTTAACAGACGCAAGTTGTTTGAAAATGAGAAAAGTTTCCGTTCCATTCCATTTGATGAACTTATCCTTTGTGATAAGTGATATTCATGAGAATTTGTAGTACTGTAAAATATGTTAACTAGGGGCATGTAATTTTCTGAATGCTGACAGGGATAAATATATGCGCCTGCACACACACACAAAACTCACACATACTTAATGAGAGCAAAATTAAAGTCTTCTGAAACAAGGCTGATTGATTAAAACTCAACAGACCCACACAAATATGAACACTAATACACATGGCTCATAAAGCGCTTTCACACCACATCTTTAAAAGGGCAGTGCAAAAACTAATTTCTCACCAGACCAAACAGTTAACTGTGCCAGAAAAGAAATAGGATAACTGGTGAGTAAAAGGCATAACTGGCTCACACAACATTTCCTCTCTTCTTTTCCATTTTTCCCCCTTGACTGTACACCACTGCAAATTAGAGCTCTTTAACTTTGAGCCAGACCGTATTTCCAGATTACTGGAAATGGCAACATAGTTTGACCTTATCCCTCCTCACCCTACTGGCCTTTAAAGTATAGAACAGGGCTGAGGTAGAGCCATCTACTTTGGTTTTGCACCTTCTGAGAATTCATCAATTGCATTACACTTGGCATGGTTGTTTGTAAAATTGGATCCAGGCAGTGATTTATTTGCAAAAAATCAATAACGTTGAATTTGACAAGGAATAGGTCTTATAAGCCAGGTGGAATTTGATACAACTGGGAAATACTGTGATAGTCCAGCATTCTCCTTTTTAATTCCTCTTTCTGCTCTCTCTTTTCTCTGATCCTTTAGATGCGTGTCAGTACCTTACTTGTAGGTATTTAGATAATACAGACATTATTGCTGCTCTTTCTACTCCACCATCACCCCTTCTGATCACAGTAATTGCCATCACTACTCTGAGGAGATACTGATTTCCAGCAGGTGAAATTTCTTCACTCATTCTTCACCCTTCTATTACCTGTATCAGTTGTGCTTATTGCGCTCCTTCTTAAGGTTTCTGCACACTTCCTTAGAACACCAGGCATATGGGTTTCTAGAGACTCTTTTTCACAAGAAAATGGAAAGGAAAATTTGGTCTCTCCATATATAATGGTTCTCATCATATAATTTGGTGAGAACCATAATTCCGTGGGAGCCACTGGACACCTGCAAATTTTCTGTTTGAGCATTGTGAATGCACAGATCATTTGTTTGGACCATGTTCCATGAGTTTAAATTCTCCTGGCTGTCTCTGCCCCACTACACAAGTGCATCAATGTTAGTCTGCAACAGTGCTGCAGATCTGAGATGGTCTGGAACTCTCAGACTCACTGTAAAAGCTCTCTGTGGCTCACTTATCACACCTTGATCCAGGAAGTCCGCAACAGCTAAATGGATTCCTATAATTATTATTTTTTCTCTGATCTCTGTTATGATATCACCTTTGTTTTCTTCCTCCTCTTCCTACTCTCTGTACTTCCATATGATTTCATTTTCTCATCTTCACTCTCTCTCTCGTATTTGGCAATCATTCTCCTCCCAGAGTGGAGTGAGGAGACTCCTCAGTGTGGTAGGCCTCCCATACCTTATTCAGAAGAGAATAAAAAAGGAAAAAGAAATTAAAATAGTTCAAGAAATCCACTTAGACTAGCCATGTAAAATCAGGTTGTTTGGACTTTGAGAGTAGCATTCTTCTCTTGTATTATCTGGAACACACTTTTTTTCTTCCATTACTTCTCTCTCTAAGTTTCCCATGTCTCTCTGTCTGGATTCTTGACTGTACACCTTTCCACCCCCTGCCCCATTCATTCCTTTTCCCCATTCTGTAAGAGATTGTAGCTGTAATTTGAATTATCTGAGGACAGCAAGGGCAAACAAATGTCTGCTGGCTGTTTGACTCTGGTCAGCCAGTCTGAAGAAAACACATGGCTTCTCTGTCTTTTATCTCAGAGATAGGAATTGCTATGGAAAATTATTAGCTACTACTGTGGCCTATGTCAGAGCCAGGTAAGGAAGCATGTAGCAGCTTTATATAGATGAAAGTTTCGGTGTGCTTAATTTTCTGGCTAGAACTCTCTCCCATTTTTCTAGGAATTGTATAAAGCAGTAATTTTAGCACACAGCTTTCCCCATGACCGAACTTTTGTGTTTATATATTTCTAATAGGACACCTTCTAGAAGATGATGTGTGGGGAGGTGTGGTGTGGGAAGAAACTGCTGCACTTTTGTTAAAGTACCAAACCTATACATAACAAAGGGCTGAAGGGGGACATGTTTTTTCCCTTGACCTTGAAAGAACTTCTTTGTATGCTTATGGTACTAAAGGTTTTCTTCTTAATTTTATATGGTGTTTTATCCTAGTTTCTTGACCTGATTTAATGTCCTTTATTTTCAGAATTAAAGCTTTCTATCTTGCTTTCTTTGATTTCCTAGCAATGTTTTCATGTGTTTGTAATATCCTTTCTATTGAATGTTTTTCTTCCATGTCATCTTCTCTGCCTGTGATAGACCTTTCACTGGTGTAAATTCAGGTCAATATCTGAGCAGTGAGGAAAAGAACTTTTCTATTTTTCTCTGATTCTGGAGAGCTTTTGTACAGTTTTCTTTAGTGTGCACTTTCTTAATATCTTCATCAGGTGTGTGTATGACTCTGCCTAGCAGACTATGTCTCCAGTATCACTTTCCCATGTTACTTTTGAGAGTAACATGCTCTGTGTCTTATGTGTCTAGTTGCACTGGAGGCAATTTGGGCACAGAAAGACTAAGCTAAGATGAAAGTGGTATGTGGCCATGGAGCTTTTTGTTGTTATGGATGAGGATGGTTCTTTCCTGGGAAATCCCATTTATGTTCTTCCTATACTACGGTGGGGACAGATATATTAGGATGATCCCAAAAAAAAAAAAAAAAAAGAAAAAGAAAAAGAAACCACTATTTTGTAATCAGAAAGATAAGATCTAGAAAAAAGTTTAAATTAGAGTAATCAAAAATTTTCCAATCAAGAACTGATTAGTAGCTCATAAAAAAAAGTAGGGTTTTTTACAAATGAAAAACACTTGAGACTTCATGTGTTTTTCTTCTGTGGACATCATGGGCCATCTAGTCAAAATATACTCATGGTAATCCTTCCTGCATTATTCAATAGAGAGATATAGCTGGGAGGAAAACTGCATGTCACTCATGTCTTTTTATTCTGTTTCAGGTAGCGATGGGATAAGGTTCTGCCCCTTTTGCAAGCATTCACATTCTCGTCTCTAGGAAGAGACTTCAATATCTGTGGATTGTGTGAAATGCACAGAGCAAGTGTTATTTTCAGAGCTACTTCCCTACAACAGAGGAAGCAGCCAATGCTCTGTGGGGAATAAACTATGGTTTGATGTCCTAAATTATTACTCTTATACTAAATTCCTTTTAGTTTATCCTGCATCTTGGATAGGTAGGTGGAACTGATGTCATTTAATAGCCAGGATATTCATAGGAATGACCTACGTGTAAAGGACACAGACTGTAAATAAAATTGCATTTTGTTCATTAGCTACAGTACAAATCAATTCTGGGTAACAGAGACATCCTAATAAGACATTTTTTTCATACCTCTATGATCAAGGTGAACCTTAAAATAGTTGTGTAATATGCACATATAATAATAAATTATTAACCATACAGAGGTAAACTGGATCCATTCAGCAATATTCAGCTGCTACTCATAAAAACAATGTTCTGAGAATTAGGAATAGGTCACACTTTTAAAATTGTGTTTCTATACTATAGTGTAGAGGACATAGATCTACTTATACCTTCTCCTCTGAGGTTATTCCTAGATACATTGTGTGTAACCTGCAGGAAAGTTAGTCTCTTGTATTATGTAGGTGTGGAAATATGAATTTCCAAGAGGATTACACCAGAGGTTTCTGTAATTCATTTTTCTCTCTGACAATGACTGGCATGTATTCACAAGTGCATGTTAAATGTGATACATTCTTAGGCTAGGTTCCAAGTCAATCAATTAGCTGCATGAAAACTACTAATCTTGGACTATGCTCTGGATATATTTCTACCAGCTCTGTGAGCACTAACAATGCGTTAAATTATGGAGTTGTAGTAATTGCTACAAAAAATTTGCAGTCTATAGTCTGAGACAGGTCAGACAAAAATGCATCTAGACATTAGCTATGTAGAATCCCTCAGACAGATCAATAAGACTATCTAATACTAATGTAAGTTAAAGGAGGACACCTAGCAGAAAAGGTAAAATTTCAGTTCTGATATAAAGGAAACAAGCTTCAGGAAACTGATAGAGAAAAGGGACAATATACATCTGGGCAAGAGAATCAAGATCTGATGTTTTGGTAAGGGGAGTTTTCAGAGGAAAATTGTACATTTTACAATAGAATTTGAATTGTGTATGTTTTGAAATAAAAGTCTCACACAAACATAAAAATAAAATTGCAATGCATTAAGTGTTCCCTTTCCAAAAAGAAAAATAAAATGAGAAAACAAAACCAAACCCAAATCCTGGAAATACTGGATATCCCCAGAATCCAACAAACTAGCTGTTACAGAGTACAGATAAATTCCAGCCAATCAAAAGCAGTAAAGGTAGAGTGAGTGCTTGGTATGTCAACTTGTTTTTCACCAGCAGCATTTGTTCCTGAGAGTTTTAACAAGTTAATAGTGGGAGAGAGGTAGCCTCAGATGGCTATAGAAACTTTTACTTCTTGATCACAGTTTGAGTGCAGCCTGAGTTTTCTGAGGCACACAAGAAAAAGCAGATGCTGCTGGCCTGGCAATAATGCATCTGTGCATTTTTCATTCTCTGCCCCTGTGTGAACAGTGCCACCCCAGATGGAGCCCACTGCTGAAACCCTCCTTTTGCTGCGTCTGCTGTATCTGCAGCCTGGCTATCTTCAGCCCTCTTTGCAGTAACCCACACCACTGACAATTTTTAATTGGAAGTGAAGTCTACCAAAGACATTAAAGAATTTGAAAGAAGTTGCTTGAAATCATAGCTTAGTGAAAGAGACATTGCAGTCCCTGAGCGGAGCAATGAACCAAACCAATAGAAGGTACAGTATGGAATAGCCCAAAAAAAGGAAGCATTGCTTGTGGGATGTCAACTCATCTTTATCTGTCAGCAGTGAAAACACAAGAAGGCTTGCCCTTTTGAAAAGTAAACAGAAAATTATGCCTCTAACACAAACCCAAGCCATTAAAAAGGCAGCTTTTTTTCCTTCTCATAATGTTCAGGAACATAAGGCAGTAGCACTGATGTGGCTCCACAGCTGTTGCCAGGGGAAAGTAGGAATGTAGCCTGCCACATCTGGGGTGACATCTTTCAAGAGGCACTTAATCTGCAGTGCTGAGGTATGCTAAGCCTCTTTGCTTTTCTTTGCCTGTTCTCAAGCTAATACTACTCCTGGAGAGCAATGCTGATTTCAAGTCAATGGGTGAGATGAAAGAACAATTAAGGACAGTGATGCTTTATGCATTGTGGAAAACATAAAGACAGGACAATAGCATAATTCCTTGATCACTCCGGCAGAAGATTTACTTTGCCACACTTTAAAGTTGTAAGTTCCCAGTTTCTAAAACAAAAATGACAGGAATTTTTAATCACTGAGTGTGTTTTGTGAATTGAAGGGGGGCATTGAAAGACTGGAAAATAAAAGGTATCTACTGCTATTACACTGATGTGTTTCTATCGGATCAAAGCATTTTCTTCTCTGTAGCTCTTCAGAAACAATTTGCCAGTATTGCTAGGCAGGCATTACACAAAGAAAGACATCAGGTGAAGAAAAAACACAAGAGAAGCTCTAATAAGTAAAAATGCTTTTATGTCACTATTCTCATTTTCTATTAATTGAAAAATTCAGAATCCAGACCTTCTAAGTTTCTGCTAAAAAAAAAGGCAAAAATACAAGAGGGGAGATGAGGAAGAAAACACAGAAATTCTGGATTCAAATATCTAGTCTAAACTTTTGTCTAGTTTGAAGGGGAGATGACATTTTTTCCAAAGACAGAATGAGAGCCTGAGTCTTACAAGGTTGAGACAGGATAGGAGGCTGAGCCTGGTTTGCCAGGCATTTGAATCTTCATATTGCTGTGCTATGTTAAAGTGGCTGGTTCCTGTGTGTTAAATGATGAAGTATGTAATTAAGATATTACTAGCTGGTGCAGAGCCCTGCCCTTAAATGAAATGCTCTTTAGTATTTAAAATAATAATTTTTACTTCATCTTGAATGGTAAAATTACTTCAACTTCTATTTTTGAAGATATGAAGATATAAACATATATCTACTTGCATCCAGACGCTTACACAATGTTTAGATTTCTTTTACCAGGATAAGACATTGACCTCTCATGTATGTGAGCCTTTAGTACTAAAATAATGCATTATTTGCAAGTACTGCTTGAAGAATTATCACTGTGGGGCAGAACTCAAGGGGATGTTCAGTGATGGACCAAAATTCATGTCTCAGCTCCCACTTTTTATTGACAAACATAGGAAAGAAACAAAAAACCTGCTACTGTTCAAAGCACTCAGAAATTACTCTGTTTAAAGCAGACATTTCAGACTAAAATTTCCTGAAATTTCTAAGAGATGTACCTTATTTGGAAAGGAAAATAACCTCCTAAAATCAGAGCAGTGAAATGGTTTTTTAATTTTTGAAAAAGTGTCACTGAAAATGTGTAGCACAGGTCAGGGCCTATGATGATACCTCTGGGGAGTTTTTTAACTTGCTGCCATCCAGACAGTTTCACTGAAAAAAGTAATTTGGGTAGCAGTCTCCTGTTTCCCTTCTCTCTCTGATGGGCTGTGTGACTGTGGACAGGTCATTCAGGGTTTGATCCAAAACCCATTAATGTCAAGAGAAAGACTCCTGTTGACTTCAGTGATCTTTAGATTGGAATCTGTGTTTCTGCTTCTTGCCTGGATGCTACTAACTTCCATTGTGTGTGTTTGAAAGCTAGAGTCTTTGTGTGCTTCAGTATTCTCATATCTAAAAGGTCTGTGGTGGGACAGCCTATTTAGTACAATCTATATTAACATTTTAATAAATAATCTTACTCAAAGACCTAAGAATATTAAATAATAAAACATGATCTAAAAGATTTTTTGTGCAAGGAAAAACAAATAAGAAACCAATTTATAGTAATAGCTGAAAAATTTAAAACATTTTCCTAGGCTTCTTCTGTGGCTGAGGGGTGGTGTAGGAGAATAGCAAAGGGCAGCGTGGCACAGAAATCTTGTCAGTATGTAAAGTTGTTGGAATGTGCAAAAGATTGGTTGGACTGGGGCTCACACTTAATTTCTGAATAGACCTTTCAGGTTTTTTGTTTGTTTGCTTTTTGTTTTGTTTTGTTTTGTTTATTTGGTTTGGGTTTGATTTTGGTATGGAGTTCTATTTCTAAATCAGTACAAAATTCATGACAACAATTTATCTCCTATTTCATGATCTTTGGGAATTTTTTTTTGGTGCTTTAGCATTCTCTACTGTTCCAAATCCATTCCCTAAGACTGTAGTTCCTTGTCCTTATGATGCCCCTTTAAGACAGTGGCCCTGATGGGAACCACCTGCCTAAAACATACTAAGTCTTGACTCTTGTCTGCAAGTTTCTCACTGTAACATATGGCCAGCTCCAGTGCCATGTGAGCTGATAGGAATTTTCTAATCATGTTCAAGACATCATTTTTATACAGTTAGCTCTCTTATGTTGCCAACATATACAGGAAAAGGAGAATTCTGCTTGCAGAGTTTTCTCATGAAAGAGCAAGAAGGAATCAAGTCAACTGTGTCACGTCAGATGCTCACCTCAGCTAGCCAGGGTGTGGCAACTGCACTATTCAGCTTGGTGTCATTGTCAAAATTGGTGAAGGTGCACTCAATTTTTTCATCTATAACATTAATGAAGATATTAAATCACACTTGTTCCTATATGGACCCCTGAGGGACATCACTTGTCTCTGAAATTCATTGGGACTCTGAGCCAGTGACCACTACTCTCTAGCTGTGATCATCCAGCTGCTTTTCATCACTTTCTGATGACTCTCTGAATCACAAACATTTTGGGACGATGGATTTTATTCCTTTTCTTCTTCTTCCCTCCCTTTGGAGACCTTATTTTTGTCCCTGTGTGGGAAAGATAAAAAAAATTGCATTTTTCATATTGTCAATAAACAGTAGAGCATTGGGTTTGTTGTCCTATTTTAGTATTTAAGTGGAAGTTGAAAGAAAAGACCTTAAAATATCTTGTATTAGATATGAAAAATAAGGTGGTGGGTAGGTGAAGGAAATAGCAGAGCAGGGATATACAAATACTAGGAAAACACGCTTTAGAAAATGAAATAGCTTTTGGCTCTGAAAGAGCCACATCTGGATGCTGGTCCCAGCTTTCCTGTGGTATCTGGCTATGTGTATGGAACACTGCCACTTGAAAAATTTATTTACAGGTGCCATGTCTGTATGGACAAATTATTTTCTATAATTACCAGTATTCTTTGAAAGAAAAGAACCCCAGGAGTGCCTCAGATGATAATGCAGTAGACCCATTGAGCCATAACTCATCATCTCCCTCCTTAGAAGCAGACATTGAAGTGAGGTGAGCTGAAGCTGCCCCAGCCACAGCAGGTAGCTCAGCACACTCACTTGGCTGAAGTATAGATGCCTGAATGGATACCAGTTCCCTTCCCCCTTCAAAACACTATACCATCCCACTGCTCTGCATGTGCCAGCTGTACCCTTTTATGCCTCTTATGGACAGACACAAAAAATGTTTAGTGCATTGTGCACTAAACATTGGTTTTGCTTCCACACTATGCACATTCTGATTTACACACACATATATATATGTCTATATATATGTGTGTGTGTGTGTCTATATATATATGTAAATACTCAAAAAGATTGCAGCTGCAAGCCCACATGGATAAGGTGTTGGGCTATAAGCAAACTGCAGAATTACACAAGAGAAAACAGAATAAAACCGAAACAACCACCTTCAGAAAGATATGGATTGCATTCAAGCCTAGTGGGTCAGAGTACTCCTCATTCCCTGTGTACGTCTCTCAAGGTATTTGGAGCTCCTCTTCATTTTACATTGCTATGGCTGAGATGAAAAAAGATCAGAGCATCACCCTTGGTTTTTAGATGCTCTTAGCCAGTGCCTGTGGGTTCCTTCACATGCGCACACTTGCACCCGTGCACACCACCCTCTCTGTGATATTCAAGCTTATGAGCCTTGTGCAATTGTTGCAACCAACAAATACTGTAAAGTGAAAAGCAGTAATGCTGACTAAGCTAAACCAGTACTTTATGCCTTTCCACAAAGTTCACCCAGCCTGGAAATACTTTTGAAGTGTAAAGTGTAGAAACTAATCTGTCTCTTAATAGCCACAGGATTTGTAAATAGCTTCTTAATAACATTTGTCATTCCAGTGCCTTTATCACAAGACAATTATGCAAGTCCAGTGTTTCTAAGAGCATAGTTCTTTGGGATGGCATGCACTACACAACTTTCCTTTCAGTCTTCTAATTTTTCTTTCTCCTCCTCCAGCAGGTGACAGACATACTATATGCTTCCCTGGTATACCTCACAGGGCAAGATATTTTTAGTGATCTGTATAAATATTTTGAATTTTACCTTGCCTAAGCCTCTAAAATGCCAGTATATGAGTCAGGAATCTTGAGTCAATACCTATGAGGTCCTGAAGTAATGCCTCAAGACAAGAAAATGGAAACCTACCTATACAGACATATGAAGTCACCCTCTAATTATTCTAATTCCCATGTCTAAATATATTATTTCATGGTATCTGGGCGAACTAGGGCATTTGGAAATTACCTGACATTCAAGTTCATGAGTTCCCATCAATTCAAACCCCTTTGACCTGTGTGGAGAAAACATCTTCAACAGTTGAAATGAGTAATAAAAAGAGACTTCTCTGCTTTGCAGTTTGCAGGGTGCTATGGAAATATCTTAACAAACACTAAATGAACTTGTTCACAGGCCGTGAGCAGGAGAAATAGACAGATCTGTACAAGCTAAGGCAGTTTTCCAGGTTATCTTAGGCAGAAAAGTTTAGTGATCCAAGACAGTTCATTTAAAGATTTCTGGGCTATCTCTGTGCTCAACTGCAGGAGGCCGAGGAGAGTTTATTTCACACAGCTTAGATGACTAAAGTAAGTGTACTGTTTAAATTTTTACAGCACTCTTATGGATACAAATAAATACTCTGAACAGATTACTTACCCAATCTCTTTTTAATGTCTATATTTTGATGAGATAAACCTAGCCTTTTTCTCTCCACTGAATGTAGAGGGCTTAGATTTCTAGCTTTGAGATAGATATCTACATGTTAAAGTCTAATGCAAAGGAGATGGATCCTCATCTCTACCTTTTTAGATAGGTAGAAAAGCTCATCTGTTTCTTTCAGTTCTGTGCCAATTCTGAATTCTGAATGGACCAATATAATCAGAACCTTGAATTCATATGCATCAGAAACCAACACAGCTGCTTGGTTGTTGGTCTTCCTCTGATGGCTGGAGCACGTTAACCTCTGGGTTATGTGGTGAATGCCTTGTTAATATACAAGGCATTGAGATCCACATGTTTCTGGGTGCACTGCAAAGGGAACATGTAGAAATCCTGCACTGCATCATCACACTAGCCTTTTACATGACCAAAGCCACTGCATGTCAGAAAACAGTATTCAGTCATTAAAGACCTCAGTGTCTGAGATATTTATACAGCTAGTGACAGAACTATGTGAAGAACAAACTACTGACCACCTCAACGACTTCCCCTCTCCCACCCTTATAGACTCAATCTCTGAAATTGCTCAGTGAGGAAGAAGAAGAAACATTAACCACAAAACAGTGTTCAGATATATGAACAGTGGTTGAGCTCTGAGCTCAAAACTGCTACTGGTGCTGGAGCCTATCTTGCCCTGTATTAGTGTATAGGTCTGAGAAGCCATTCCACTTTGGACATCTATTTGGTAACTTCTAAGTGAAGTATTGCAGTTCAAAACTGCAGAACTGTGTGTAAAATTTCTGTGTCCTGAGATTAAAAGTCTTTAACACTTTGTTAGTGTAAACCTTGGTGTTCCTTCTAAAGCCCTGAAAGGAGCACTCATTAGTCAAACAAAAATTGTCATCCTCCCATGATAAGGCCAAATCTGTTTACAGATGTACAGAAGAAGACTACTAATGTTAGCAAGCAGAAAAGAAGGCTGCTGTCTTCCCAAATCCTGGATCAAATTTCAGTCAGGAATTATTACGGCACTGTGTATTATTTGCTTTTAAGAAAAAGTGAACTCTGAATGGCAGGTTAACAAATCTTAAAGACAAACAAAGGTCTAAACCAGACATAATTCAGTAGGAAGGAGTTGCCCAACACACTAAAACCAAAGAAAGATATTTTAATGAAAATCAATACCCAGACAGTATTGAGGAGAGATAGAAAAAGTTCAGATATGTTGTACACTATGCTGATTTCTCTCTCTATGGTATTTAATACTGCGGTGTCTCACTCTGTTTGAACCCCTTTGTAATCTTACAGATTGTGAATCTTTCAAGTTCTATTAAATCCTATATCTTTCCTCAGCATTTTAATTTATAGTACTTGCACTAGGTGGCATAGAAGGGAGAGGTCTGTCCTCATGTCTGTTAAAAAAGAAGATGTACTTAAGCCTTTGAGCTTATCATTAACTTATCCACCATTTTGTGTGATGACAGCTGGGGGCTTTTCAGCAATGCAAATTGCTGAAAAGTTCATGGGAGTCTATTATGGACCACCCAACTAAGAAGAAGAGGTAGACAAAACATTCTATATTATTATTGGGGTAGACTCCAACTTATAATTTAGCTTATCCACCATTTTGTGTAATGGCAACAGGGGACTTTTCAGCAACAGAACTAGTACCGGTGCAGAAGAAGAGGTGAATCTGTGTGCAAGAAGTGAAACATGCTCACCTGGCCCACATTACACAAAAATTGAAAAATAATTTAAAAAATGTTCCTAGTAAAACACTGTATGTTTTGTACTGTGGCCCACTGTGTATTGGCAAGACTTAGACTTTTCAAGAAAAATGCAAGTAGTTTTAAGAGCTTTAATTCCCTCTAATATCAGCCACTGAAAATAGAAAATTTGCAATCATAGAAATTAGGGAGGGTTGAGATTTGACTGCTGCACTATGTTTTTCTCCTTATACCCAAAACAATACAGAAGGTGTTCCTCTTGGTCTCATTTTGATTTTAGTTATTTATACTGGGGGCTATTTCCCTGTCTGAGTTTCTTCAGCACATATTCCCACCGAAGTTGTGTGAACAAGTCTCAGAGAAGATGATGAATTTTGCAAGTTTAATTTTCTGTCAGCTATCACTATTTTGAGTCAAGAGAAAACTGACAAAAACTGTTTTGATCACCAGCTGCCCAACTCCAGACATGATCTCCTGTGCTCTGCTCTGCTTCCCCTTACCAAGTGGTCCTTCTAAGGAATGATCCTCCAGTATCTGAGCAAAGAAAGTGTTGTTTTGGCTATTTTGCAGGTCCACCAACACCCATGGTCTGAAACTGCTCTGCACGAAACCTGCAGCAGGGTCATAGTCTGATCTCTGTATATCTCATCCTAATCTCTTGTGTAAGGAGAAGGTAACTTCAAACATGAAGTTAAATTTTTATTTCAGAGCATGTGTTACAAAAATTTAATTGCAGGGCTAGATAGACATGTGTCGCGGTTTGACATTGGACAAACACCAGCACCCACTAAAGTCGCTCATTCTCCCTCCCCTGCCACAGCTGGGCAGAAGAGAGGAGATGTAATGAAGGCATCATGAGCAGAGATAAGGACCTTGAAAAAACACTCCAAGGGAAAAAAGGTTTACTTTAGAAATAAAAAGTGAGTTATTACTAACAAATTCAGAGAAGGATGACGAGAAGTAAAATAAGCCCTTATAAAACACCTTTTCTTTCCTCAATCCCTACCTCTTTGTCATGGACAGCACAGGGAGACAGGGCATGAGGGCTTTGGGCAGTTTGTCATCTGAGGTTTTCTTCCACTGCACGGGGAGAGGAGTCCTTCCCCTGTGAGACCATGGGGTCCCTCCCACAGGACACAGCTCTCAGTGAATTTTTCCAGCATACTTCCACTCTCAGAAGCAGCAGCCCTGCCAAAACTGCTGTGGAGTGGATCACTCTTTCAGGGGTGCAGTCCTCCAAGGACAGGCTGCTCCAGCCTGGAAGCAGGGCCCCCCTCTCTCCACTCAGTCTCCCACTGGATCACAGACTCTTTCAGCATGGGCACCTCCCCCATGGGCTGCAGGTGGATCTCTGCATCCCCCATGGATCCCCACAGGCTGCATGGGCACAGCTCCTTCACCACGGTCTCACAACAGCTTGCCGAGGAATCTTAGCTCTGGCGCCTGGAACACCTCCTCCCCTCCTTCTCCACTGACCTTGCTGTCTCCATGTTTTTTCCCTCACGTATTCTCACCTCCTCCTCTTCTCTGACTAGAAAAAACTGTGCCCCCACTTTGTTTTGATTTTCTCCTTAAATATGTTATCACAGAGGTGTTACCATCATCTGTAATTGTCTAAGGCTCGGCCAGAGGCATGTCCAACTTCAGAACCATCAAGAATTGGCTCTGCTGGACATAGTGGAAGATTCTAGCAGCTTCTCACAGAAGCCACCTCTGTGTCCCCCCACTACCAAAAACCAGGCCATGAAAAACCAACACAACATACTTTCTGCCAAGGTGTTTCAGGTTTCCAGTGTATTTTGCTGAGTTATTATTGTCAAAGTCCTTCTGTTTTTTTAGCTGCACCATCTTTGGTGGAGCAGATTTATCTTCATACAACCTTATCCATTCTCCTCCTTTGGGAAGCAGTTTAGCTGGAATTCCTTGTTTGTCTTCTGTGTTGGCTCAAGAGTGACTGTTTTCTTTGTCAGTTTTGGGTAAATGAGTCACTTGCATTTTTCAGAAGAGAGATTGTTGACATGTAGAGAAAATAGGTGGATATAAACTTTCCACTTACTGGCATCTGCAGTAGACAACAGAGAATATGTAGGGCTTGAAAGAAAGCTTTTTGAAATGCTACAAAGTTTAATGCATAAAATCAAAATTTATTCCTAATTTCTGCTGGAGAACATCTACACCAATATATGCAGCACAGGCAACAAACAGGGAGCTGGAATCCATTGTGCAGCAGGAAATCTGTGAGAAAATTGCCATCATGGGATCATGGTGGGATGACTTGCACAACTGAAGTGCTGCAATGGAGGGCTGTAAACTCTTCAGAAAGGATTGGGAAGGAAGGAGAGGCAGTGGAATATCATTGGTTTTGACTGTCTAGAGCTTAATAATGATGACAACAGGGCTGAGTATTTGTGGGTCAGAATTGGGGTTAAGGCAAAGAGAGCAGATATGCTCATGGGAGTCTGTTATGGACCACACAACTAAGATGAAGAGGCAGAAAAAACATTCTATATTATTATTATTGGGGTGGACTCCAATTTACCAGATATTTGCTGGAAATACAACATAGCAGCGCGTAAGCAGTCTAGGAGACTGCTGAAGTGTGTGGAAGAGAACTTCCTGACACAGCTGATGAGGGAGTTGACTAGGGAATGTGCCTCACTGGACCTCGTGTTTGTGACCAAAAGGACTGATGGGGGATGTGATGGTTGGAGGCTGTCTTGGCACAGTTATCCTGAGATGATAGCGCCTTTGATTCTTGGAGAAGGAGGAGGCTCAGCAGAACTGCCAACCTGGACTTCCTTCATGCAGACTTCTGTTTATTTAGGAGCCTGTTGACAGGGTCATTTGGTAGGCAGCCCTGAAGGGCAAAGCAGTCCAGGAAGGTTGGACATTACTCAGGAAGGAAATCTTAAACATGCAGAAGCAGGCTGCCTGGTTTTCTGGAAGATGAGCCAGCAGACAAGAAGACAACCATGGCTGAAGAGAGAGCTTTGTCTGGAACTCAGGAAAAAAAGGACAGTTTATTAACTTTGAAGAAGGACCAGGCAACTCTGGAGAATTACAGGGCTGTTGTGTGATCATGCAGGGAGAAAACTGAAAGGGCTAAACCCCAGCTAGAACCTAATCTGGCTACTGCCATATAAGACACCAAAAATGTTTCTATAAATACATCAGCGATAAAAGGAGGGCTAAGCCTTTATGGATGTAGGGGGAAATATAGTGAAAAAGTTTGAGGGAAAGGTTGAAGTAGTTAGTGCTTTCTTTGCCTCAGTCTTTAATAGCAAGACCAGTTCTTCTCCAGGGACCCAGTCCCCTGAGCCAGAAGTCAGGGATGGAGAACAGAATAAAGTCCCCATAATCCAGGAGGGTCACCTACACTCAGCATCCCAAACTCACCTCTTTTTCTGTATGATCACAATGCACAGGCCAGTCTTTCTGCTCCACGAAGGCCAGTCTCTGTTGGATCCTCAGACAGCTGCTGCCTGCAGGTTCAGTGTTCCTGCAGGGTCCCAGATGCTGGCCAGAGGCAGCCTGTTTGTCCTGGGAGCTGCATAAGCCCTGACTGTGCTGGAGGGCTGTGCTGAGGCTCAGATTACGCTGCAAGACACAGCAAGGAGGGATGTCTGTCAGGTAAAAGGGGTGGGAGCGATCCCTGGGCAACCACACACGTTGCAACATCATTTTATTTGTGAATTAACAACCTCATCAATGTTTGTTTTATTTCTAAACACTGTTACAATATTGCAACCTACCAAGCTGTGTTGTAACCTACCAAGAGCTAAAGCTTTTTTGTCTCTGTCTGTGAACCTGTGTTGTGTGAAGTGTTTCTTTCTGAAGGGAGGGTAAAATTTGAGTGTTCAGGCTTCTCTGCTTTGCCCTTTGCAGTGACTAAACTAGTTCCCTGCTTGCTTCAGTATCTAGAGACCATCAAAGTGGTCAAAACTCCCTCTAACAATTCACTCTATACTCCCCATTTTGTACTGCACTGACTATGGCTTAATATTTAGAAAGTTTGAACTGGTGAGTGTTCAGGACGTAAGAGATGCAAAAGTTCACTATGCATGGACAGGGAAGAAAGACAAGTTTGAAAAAGCATAAAAAAGCAAGGCCACTAAAATGACATTCTTTCTTCCTCTCCTCCTCCCTTCATGCACTCACACAGATTCTGCCTCCTTAAGCACTTTTGCACTGACCTTTTTTTTTTCTTTCCCCTTTTTATTTCTCTCTGTATATACTGAGGGGAAAAGAAAGGTACACAGCCATTTTTACGAGAATGTTGACTGAGGGTGGTCACCATCTGTGCAAACTGTCTGAAATTGTGACTTCCTCTTTGCCTTCTCTTCCATCTGAGAGAAAACCTCACTTTTAGATAATCCAGAGAATATTATTGCCCACAACCCTCACCACCATGCTTCCCCTGACTGCCCCCCTTCCCATGATTGGTGTTTTCCAGTCAAAACATGCCTCTCTCTTGCCTGAAAGGGCTTCTTTAATAAAGTAGACATCCTGTTTAAGATTTGAGGATTTGACTAGTTAGCACCAGGAGCTCTGATGTGATGACTGGGGGACTGAAACAGAGAGGCCTAGCATGGTAGTTTATTAGAACAGCAAATAATTCATTTACAGGATAAAGAACTTTTCCCTCCTATTCCTTGCTCTCTCTTCTTCCACAATTACAAGTTAGACCCTCAGAAACCTTGACGATGACCCACAGAGTTTTGCAGTTTAGTAAAGCTATTTAATAAATATATTAAATTTGCCTTACTAAAACTGAGAAATATTTGTCTCTAATATTTGTCTCTTATACAGAGGCTTTTCCAGGTGCAATGTGTCTGGTTGAAGACAGCACTGTCCTCAGTTCTGTTCACTAACTGGAGATTACACTGCACTCTTGTGGGTGCTCCCTAATATTTTTCTAAAAAAATTAGTCTAGCTGACTTTACCTGAAGAGGGTTTTGGAGATATGCCAGCAAAAATGAGCTGATGGCAGTCTGTGCCAGAGAGGCACAATACAGGTGCTGAATGGTAGGAAAAGAAACAATAATAATAACAATAATACCAGTAATAATAATAATATGCACAGCAGCCTTGAAATGGACTTCTCTCTCTATTCTACAGACAGACATCTTCTAGATCTATCTGTGCCTGCTGAAACAGTCACAATCCTTCCCATCTCGTTTCTGTCCATATGGGATCTGGCAGCCCTTCAGGCTGCCTCCCTGACCCAGTCCTGGCCAAAGGAGCCAGATGAACTCCAGGGGAGTGCTCTGCCAGCTTTACTGTCTGAAATAAGGCAAAATCTGGCAACCTGGAGGAAGAAGAAGCAGGAAAGACAGCCTGTTCAGCTTCTATTGATTACTGACAGAAATGAAAACATAGTCAACTGGTTTAGCTGTGTTTAGATTAGGAAGTTGCAAGAATTACCTGCAGTATTTGCTGTTTGCTAATGCAGGCAAATCCCCACAATGCATACTGAGTTCAGAGTCCTCTGTCACTGAAAACAATCCTGATCCTAAATCTGCTTAAAAATGGTACTTAAAATTATTTTCAGCCTTCTTTAATTTATTATTGCCACTATTTTTACATTGTTTTATCCCAACAGCACTACAATTCCCTTCACACTTCTATGGTAAACTTCTATGTGCAATTTTACAAATTCTTTTAATGCTACATAGCATTAAAAGAATTTGTAAAATTGCACATAGCAGCTTACCTTCTCAAAATGCTGTGGGAGTAGGGTATTGTGGTTCTAGATGTGATGCGACTTAAGAGAATAGCCTAAGGTATCAGAGTTGTAACTTCTGATCAGAAAAGATGTCTGAAGGAGGAAGTTGCAGGGACAAAGAGGTGGTTGAATATGTGGGCATTAGGTTTACTCTAGGGTCTTTCTCATTTCTAAACCACACATCTAAAGTCATATGTGTATAAAGCTACCGCAGCCCTTGCAAAATTGGAAATGAATATAGGAAGTGATATTTTTGAAGCATGATCTTTCAATTTATTTTTTTCCCTTAAACATAAGCTATTTTTAAAAAAAACTATGTATTTCTTTGTGTTTTTCTTCATTTTGCATTCTTGGAAAGTGGTGATAATTGCAATGGATATTTTACCAAAGCAGTTCAAGCTCAATTGCTGAAAAAAGATGATTTTAAATGCAACACTTTTTTAGAAAAAAGATACTGTAAGCCTTGAACCTCACAACATCTCTCTCTTCTGTTGTTGGTGAGGCTGCTGTGCTGATACATGAAGGAGGAGTGACTACGACAGAGAATATGAAACCTGGTAGACCTTTCTCATCAGCACCAGGATGTTGGGCTCTCCCTGATTGTGTGTCCTTCTGTACCTGGGTCAGCTAGACAGTCAGACAAGTAAGCAGACTCCCAGACTGAGTAATCTAATTTTTGCTACATTAATTGTGAAGCAGAGGGGCAGTAGAACTGGGAGGCAAATGCATGATAAAGGGAAATGATGAAAATGTCTTTTAAAAAATACAATAAGCCTGACAAGTTTGAACCATGTAATTGAGCATTGTCATGTCATCTGCTGTAATTTTCATTGCCCAATAGTATTATTTGGACCAGCAGTGTGTGTTTTGAACCAACTTTAATTCCCATCACTTCCTCAATTTTTTTCTAGGAAGAGCCACTACTGTGAATGCTCTCACCTATCTTGTGAAGTGCAGATGTGTTCTCATTAGAGTAAATCAGCATCACTTAGCAGCATAAGTGAAGCCTGTAAAAACAATGGTCTTGTTTTGCTTACCCTGATGTAAATCAGGATCAAGCTGCCTGGCAGAAACAGATTTATACTGATGGAAAATTGAGGTAAGATCAGAATCAGGCCAACTCACTTCAGGTATATTCTCCTGTGTTGAGGGCTATTGAGGATGAATTTTGCATTTAATCGGAATTAATCTTTAACTGCTTGCTTGCTAGACAAGCAGAACAAATAGTCATTAGTCTTTTCATCTCAGCAAAATATGACACTGGCTTGAACTTAGGTGTGCTGAAGCATTTTACGCATGCAGAGTGAAAGGATCCTATCCAGTTCTGAAGCTAGTTAAACTACTACTCCACTAGATTCCAAGAGGGACAAAGGCAGAGGTTCAAGATCTTGCTGAATGTTTGCACTGTGTGAAGGAATTTGGTAAAATTGCAGTAGACATGGTTGTATTTTTGAATAATTAAAAAAATATTGAAAAATGGTAGTGCTTCTGTCACTTGAATACTTTCCTGCTGCTGATTGGTATCTCAAAGTTCTCAGTTGCGTACCACCCTGAAACCACATTGTTATCTTCTACAGAAACAAACAAACAATTTAGCCTGACCTATAGTTTAATGTGTAAAAAGGGAAAAAAAAGAGAGATGGTCAATGACTAGTGCCCCACTGAAGTAATAAAATGTCTAGACAGCAATTAACATCCATTTCCCTTAAGAATGCATCTGTGTCATCAGCAAATCTTTACTACTTTGAAAGGGACTAATCTAAATATGTTTAATCATTAATCAATTTCCAAAATCTGAACAGGATTTACTTTTTTGCTTTGTCTTCAAAACTACAGACACTTTATGAGAAAAACCCCTTGAAACTCAGTGGGGGAATATTTTGGCCACAGTCCAGTGGGTGAGCCTGCTTAGAAGATCACTGGTGCTGTGTCTTGTTTGGGAACATTGCACTCTTTCTGCATACGTTAGCACTTTCAGTTTCCTCGATTCTTTTCTATTTCCTCTTTGTCTGTGTGTATTCATAGCAAGCAGCAGCAGCTGAAAGCACCAAGAAGGATTCTGCGCACAGATCGCTCCTGTAATAGTTGGCAACTATGTCTGTCTTGTGAGCTGCCTTTGAGAAATACCTCTCTTTCCTCTTTGAGCAGCACTTCTCTTGCCCCAGAACTATTCTCCCAGCCAATGGTGAAGCCTCTCACAGGTCACCGATTGCTGCGCTCGCATGGGATCACACTAAACTTCTTGTCAAGTGCAGGCAGAAGGAAATTACTCTTTAGCTTCCTACAATTAAACAAAAAAAAAAAATCACTGTGCTTGTACCACACACAACTAGCAAAAGGGCTTTAAAACCCTCAGGAAAGTAATATCACACATGGCATAAATAATGAGGGAATCTGATTGACGGAAGCACGATCGCTAAAGTAAACACAAACTACTTTAAGTCTACCAATGCCAGCTGAGGATTTACCCTGATTTACAGTATCATAACTGAGTTCAGCCTCAGGCTCTGGCATGTTCCCTGGACACATCAAAGAACTTCCCAAAGAGGAAAATGGCACAGGCTGGTATCTTTTGGAAAGTCCTCTGTTTTTTTCACTTTGAGAACTGGAAACTTCTCCTTTTAGCTTATACCCTGCTTCAGAATTCATTGTTCTTGCCAAATGAGTAAGAAATGTGAGGATTACTGCTCTGGAGAAATAGCATTTCTGGAACAGTGTTTTTTGGCAAGGCAAAATATTTTCTGCTGCACTGAGGGAGTAACACAGACAACACTAAGTTTTGTTCAGGTTTTATAAAGTTTATTAATAAAGAAAACTATTTTGACAGATTCTCACACACATTATACAACCTCCACATAAAGAAATGTCATAAATCTTTAGGAAAGAATGCATTGCCTTGGCACCTAAACTTTTAGGGTAACTGGATTGCACATGACGATGCCAAAAAGATCCCGAAAAGAGGAATGTCAGCCTCTGGGATGAATGTTGGCAACCACTACAGATTCCAAGGTACTAAGGGGTCTCTTCAAACAGATATGATTCCAAATGTGCATTTATGAAAGGAAAGTAGCTCATGATCCTTCCCTTTCCAAAACCACTCATTCTGATGAAGATGTCACAGTATGAAATTGGAGAAATAAACCATTCCAACAGGTCTTCCCAACTGGTGCCCCATGGAGGAGCTGTACTTAGAGCAGGAGAAAGGGAGGGCAGAGGATGCAGAAATGGGACCTTCCCTTTTTGAAGGACTGTGTAGTTATATCTGGCAGGTACAACAGATGTGTACCGAAGATGCCTTCCTCTCTGGACCCCTGGTTTTCCTTCTTGCAGTAATCAGGGCACTTGAGGGGAAAAGGGTAGCTTAGGAAACAGCCAGAGATGCATGTGGTGACTTTTGAAGCTTGCATTAATTTGGGATTGAGAAGTTGTAAATATGTACGAATGGACCTAAAAGTTTGGAAGCACTGTCAAACTAGAAAATGTAGTCCTCATGGTAGGGTTAAGGTATATATGGCATTCCACCTTAAACTGATCTGCAATTTGCTTTTAGAAGACCCAGAAATGGTACTGAAAAACCTTATGCTTCCTGGAGTACAATATCTTATAGTCAAGTTTCCAATAAATCTGTGCAGCTGTAAAAGAAAAAAAAATCAGAACATGCATTTGGACATAGGAAAAAAAAATACATCAGTTTTTCTGAATGTCTATTTGCTGTCTTTGCATTCTCTGGTTAATTATTAATATTTTATTTTTTCTCTTTCTTTTGGCATGCAAAGGATGTCACCTTCTAAAAGATCTTTGAAAAATTAACATAATTATCCACTATCTTGGTCCTTTATTCTCTGCCTTTCAATATCTGCTTCTCCTAGCATTCACAATATATCAATCTCTGATCCTTGGCACTAGTACTATTCATTTTCCACAAGTTGTTATTGAGATTGTAAATAAATGCCACAGCATCATGGGGCAGACAAGACGGAGCCTGTCAGATCTGGAAGTTGGCAGCAAAGTTATAATTACAGCAGAGTGGTGTGAGGTGAGTTCTTTGCTTCCATAGATTTAATTGTCATCAACTGCTGGGGAAGTAAAGCATGGGGAAAAGAAGATGAAGAGTGATGGGGGTAAAGAGCCTTACCAAATATATCCCAGGTTGTTTTTGCAGTTCCCATTACTTAACTCCTATGCCTTCACCAGAGCAGCAATATGCCCTAAGTTCAAATAGTAGTGTTTCCAAAAGGATGACCTCCAGCACTGAAATTATTTTACTTTCAAAGATTCTAAAAATAATACTCATGACCTGAGCTGGTATAAAAATAAATATCAATTTTCAGACCTAATTTCAAAGATGATTAGGCTGCTCCAGCAGTCAGCTTAGGTCCCATAAGTGTTAACACATAACAACATTCTGAGGTCAAGACTAAACCAATGCTGTTTAGGCTGAGAACTCAAAACAACCTGCATGAATTTGATAAATACTTAGCTACACCAAAATTCATGTGTTCTGTGCATGTATCTTTTCTCTCTCCATTTCCAAAGTACTTGTTTTTGGCAAATACTTTTATACCCCCGCTTCAGTGGGATTAATAGGGAAATATGACTAGCTAGGGTCCAGGCATCAGATTTTGGCCTGATAGTCTCTGAATATCAGTGTTCTGAATAATACTGTCTGCATGCACACAAATGCCTAAACAGAGCTCAGCCAGCTTTGGTTATCTGAGGTTTTTGCTGTGAGACCTCATTACCTAGGGACTGAAATTGAGAATGACCTGTAGAAATTCTCTTCAGCTGTATGAATGAGTTAAAAGTCTGAGAATTTGGATGTGAAGACACTGTAAACTTCCCTAAAATTCTGCTTAGACTTGGATTCAGGTTTAAGAATTAATATGTGAGCCTAAGACAGACTATCAGTTGGGGCACAAACTGATCTAGTGTTTGTTATGTTTTATACCAAACCATCAAATAACATTTCATTGCTAATGAATACATATGTGACTAGGCATAGGGGATGGTTATAAAATGCCTATCAGATGCCTGGACCTCAAGACAAGATAGCAGAAGATGGATGTTATTTTGTTTTGTCTTCATTTGGTTTTTATTGTTGAAGGATTTGCTGTGATGGATGGTATACCTAAGGAAAAAAAAAATTAAATGGAGCCATCGCAGGAATTTATTTCTGGTTAGGTATCTGCCTGAAAATAGGATAAAGAGACCTTATGGCTAAATAGTTTATGTTCCTGAGGTCTTACATTACAAACATTCAAATTTCATTACCCAGTGTCAAAAGAAACCTTCAAAAATGGGTACATTATAACTAAATGTTGCCACTGAACATTTCTTATACTTTAAAGAAGTCAATAATTGAGAATATTAAAAGTGTCATACAAAAATTCTTACAGAGGAGAAGCAAACCCCAGATTACTGGCTTAACAAACACTAGAAAATACTTTGTCAAGTTCAGTTGTCAAGTTCAGAAGACTATATTACATACTTGTGAACTTCATCATTTGTTCTTTTAACTTTACGTACGGAAAATAGAAGATATGTGATATTTTAATATTATAAACTAGAGATCCTAAAGCAAGGTTGAACTTTTCTGTCAACCATAAGAGAATGTCTGTTCATCTAAAATTTGCAGTCTCTGAAGTAAAGTTTTTTGCTTAAAATATTGTGAAAATACTTTGTTTGCAAGGAAATATTAAAGAGAAGAGAATAAAAATTATCTAAGAGAAACATGAAAGTGAATTTTCAGGTCCTTTTTGATTACAGTAGATATCTCCTTAACAGAACAGAATGTGTTTAGGATTTGCCATTCTGTCTTGACAATATTTACAATACTTTCACTGGAAAAACAATCAACTTCTGTGGCTGTAATTTAATTTTTTTGCATGTACAGTCTAATGTTCTCAGCTTGAGGGCAGGAAAAGAACACGTAATATAGCTATTCTTTTAAAGAAATACATCTATACAGGTAATTTTAAAAAATTTGCTAAACAATACGTGGGATAATGATCAGGCTAGAAATCTCAGAGTGTTTTCCAGGAACTACAGGTAAGCATGACTTATAGTAACTTAGTACTGAGGAAGTTAAAGGCTGATGTGGAAGGTCTGTGGAACAGAAGGCTGTTCCACAGATCATTGTGTGCTTTTTCAAGTGGACTCTCTTTTCTTTAGACCACATTAGAAAGTATCTTCTATCATGTAACACACAGAACTTACATGGATAACAAATAAGACTTAAAATTAGTTACAAATCTAATTAAATTCTATCCTTTTTAGAGAAATGGGGAAAGATTTTATACTAATTAAGAGAGAGCAATAACCTAGCTATAGAATTGCAGTATGTTACTTATAATATTTGAGGGGATATTTTTTCCCACTATACATTACATTGTTTAAAACTTTTTCATAAGAGGAGTGTTGGACGACAGAAGAGGTAGACAATAGAAATCAGTATTGTTGAATGAAGCTTGCAGACATCTTTAATGCTTTCCACCCAACCACATTAATTTAAGACGTGTTAGGAGACATTTAGAGACTGACCTCATCCTCTTTTATTTTCCTGCTAGTGACAAAAGAAAAATAGGCTCATGTCTTATAGAAGGTTTTGTTGAATAGGTTTGTAACTTACATGGAAGGCATATGCCCAGGCTGCAAATGTTTTTTCACAGCTCACGCTTGGAGAGTGAAAGTCAGCTGTTTCTCCTGGAGTTCACAGAAATCCCTTTTTTTATGGTTCATGTCAACTTTATGATATCTTTTGGTAGCTGAGCACACCCGTCATGCAAGTCCTGTACTTATCAAGGACCAAATGTTTCTCATGTATGTTGTGTAGCAGCTGAATCTCTAACTCTAGAGGAAGATTCTTATAGCAAAAGAGATTCTGCAATGGCTGCATCCTATTTCTTGGGAACAAAGAAAGAAACCTCATTTACTTCACAATTTTTAAAACGTAAAATCTTCTGTTTGAATTTTCTAGTGTAATCTGCCAAAGCTATTAAACAAACAGCTTTCCTGTCCAAACATTGAACTCCATGGAAAAAAAATCTATTTTAGCCATGTATCTTTATATCCTTGTATAGTACTTCTGTCAGACAGCTGATTACCTGTGAATAGCATAGAAAAAGCACAAAATAATAACAGGAATATCTTGAAATAGAGAGGAAGGTCAGATCTGGCTGGATGGAAGTACCCAAGACTCAATATGTAACATTAGGGAAAAAGTCAAGTCATAGCACTCAGCAACACTTAACAGAAAGGATATTAACAGGAAAGAGAGAATCACTCCCATTATACAGTACAGGACACTGGTGGCAAATCCTGGAAGATTTAAAGAACTTATGGAGGAATATGTTCATATGATGGGGTGTTGTCCTTACATACACATCTTCCTCTTTGGGGATCTCCAACTCAACACTGTGATAATGGGTTTATCTTCACCAAGTAGGCAGCTGGCATAGAGAGCAAGCACAGAGCATTTCCTTGGTGCCTCTGCAAGCCATTTTTGGAGTTTTCCACAGAAGGAATAAGAATTGATGCCAATCTTTCATCACAACACTGAGAGGTGGGATAAATTCTGTACATGGAACAAACAAAACATAGTCACTCCATCTGAAAGTGAAATGTGCACTCAGTTGGAAGATGTACAGCATAATCTAGTTGAAAAGTGTTAAGTCTCAGATCTGAGCCGTTGCTAATAAATGAACCTATGTGACCTCACCAATCTGCTGCCCCAAAGGTTACTAGCACATTTCCATGAGCCACTAGCAGTTTTGCAGCTCATGACTGACATGCAAGTATATTAGGCAAGATTTAAATGAGAGTTTTTAGAGCTAACCTTTTGTGAAAGATGCTAACACAATAGTTTTGGGTGGCTCTTAGACATGCCATATTCACATGAAACACAGACACATCCCATCCCACTTTACATATATGACTCATTCCCCTGAGTTGAAGTCTGAAATCCTTACTGTTCCTGACTTTGTCATATTGGTGCTATTCACTCTACAATCAAGAAAGAATTGAGAAAAAAAGCCACCACATTTTCAGTCTCTCTGTAAATAAGTCACAGAACTGGGATGTTGTAGCATTATCTACTTAGCTAAAGGTGATGTTTTTGACTGAGTACCAGCACCCTGACCAGTTTACTAGTTCCAGTTTTGAAATTCTTTCCCTTCTTTCAATCTGATAATGTCCTGTTTGGAGGGTTTCACAGTTCACTGAACCAGCTCAGCCTCAATCTAAATCTAAATAAACATGAGGTTCTCTTGTCTCTTACACAACACTGGGAATGCACAAAATTCACAATAAAAATCTATGGGATTTATTTAAGTAACTGTGCTCCAGAGCAGTAGAAAACAGAACAAAGTATTGAGAAAGCTTAAACAATAAACTTGCAAAACACACAAACAAAAATGTATCAAACAATCATTAGGCATTTCCTGAAGGGTCCTGTCTACCTTGGCCACCCATGAGCTTTTTGCCTATTATTCAACACAGCTGGCCTAAAAAAAAGGAATCTGGTTTCTACTTATATTTATTAAATCTGCAGGAAGGGCCCATCAATCACAACAATGGGTTTTAAGTGTTTGCTGGGTGAGAGGAGAGTCCCATAAGCAGTCTTTGAAGTGTCTTTTGCTGAAGGTAAACATCTGAAGAACATAAATAGCTGCTCTTCTTTCTAATGAGTGACCTTGTCAGAGTGGGTAGAATGGAGAGATGGGGGAGGGGTGCTATCATGAAAAGGAAAAGCAATAAAGGATTCCTTATGACAGCAATTTGCACATTTACTGCTCTTTGATATGTTAACTAGATTTTGCAAAATGGAATTCTTTGTCTTTTAGAGGTCCTTGGGCAGTGATAGCTCACAGTCAGAACAATGTTTTGCAATAGGCCTAATGCATCTTCTAATTAATAAGGTAACTTGGGCAACCTCTGTAAATCAGTGACATTATCATTATAACAGGACACAAGTGAATAGTTGTTTATAAGGAAGGAAAGATGCTCATAACAGCAGTATCATTATTTGCTGAGCTCATTGACTAAAGTGAATTGTATTGAATACAATGGGATCAATAGGTTATGGGCCCTGTTCACTAAACTTTTACAAGCCATTTATGAACCTTTGATTCTAGAAAACAGCTCTTCTCCATTCAGAAAACTGAGAATGTTGCACTGACAGTGTTCAGTTTTCATACGTGGCACAGGCTAAGTGACATAAATTCTCCAGCTGCATTGTAAAAATTGGGCAGGTCAGGTAAGGCCTCTCAAAGTAACAATAAAATATATTTGAATAAAATATACAGGCACGGCTGCATATGAATCCTATGAGGAAAAAGTAGCTAATAAGCTAGCCTGAAGAAAGAAAAAATAGTGATATTTTATTTAGAAATATATTACAATAGGCACTGAATGGCATGGCAACCCCATAAGGAGATAAAACATGTGGGACCCTAAGATGCAGGCAGCAAACTCAAGGTTCTTTCTTATAAGTAAACTCATTTGTTATATTGCTTGGATTATGAATAAAGAGAGCTGCATTTCAGCAGTAAGTGAAGTAATTCACATAGAATAAGCTGAACTATTTGGGGATGCTCTGTGTGTTTATAAAGTAATGTAGTAACTGCACAATACAGAGCTGTATGAATACTTAAGTTCTTCAAATTAGAATGTTGTTGCTTGTTTTAGTGGGTGTGATTCATAATTCTGGAGCAGGGTAATAAGTGTTTTTCTGCAGCTAATAGCAGCACAAGCGATAGGCAAAATCAGAGCCAGTTTTTGATGAGTGCTTTTTGAACCACTCATTAACAGCCCTTGCCAAGATCAAACTTTCATACTCAATCTCTGTGCTGATTTTGGCTGGGGCAGAAATAATTTTCTTCGCAATGGCTGGTATGGGTCTTTGGATTTGTGCTGAAAACAGTCTGATAATATAGAGATGCTTTTGTCATTGCTGATACAGGGTCTTTGCCTTTTTCGCTGCGTTTTGTATTGTCAAGTTTGCAAGGGAACTAGAGGCTCATGGAAAGATGGGTGGGGATGCAGCTGGGACAGATGAACATTTGGAGGGATGGAGTTTGTATTCCCAAGTCACCATTATGCATGATGAAGCCCTGCTGTCCTGGGGATGGCTGAACACCTGCCTGCCCATGGGAAGGAGTGCAGGAATTCCTTATTTTATTTTCTTGCATGTGTGTGTTTGATTTTAGTTATTAAACTGTTTTTATCTCAACCCATAAGTTTCTCTCTTTTACTCTTCTGATTCTCTTTTCCATCTCACTGGTGGAGGAGTGAGTAAGTGTCTTCATGGTACTTAGTTTCTGCCTGGGATTAAGTCATGACGATCTCTTTTCAACCATCTCTTTTCCACACATTGATGTAATATAATATTTATCTAGGTCACTTTAAAAGCTTTTCCTTCTTCTGTTACTCTTGAAGTATTTACCCCACGTTCTTCAGGTCATGTGGATCAACACCATGGAGTGAGGTTTAGGGTGATGTGAGAAGTTAGGAGAGAGAAATAATGAGAAAATAGAAATAAATATTCCAGAACATTATCCCTGCTGAAAGCCTCCACGAGTCCAGCACCAGTTGGCTTCTGGATTTGACTGGGAGCTGGAATTATTCCATAAGATATTGTCTCTGGTTATGCAGTCCCACATGCCCCAAAGGGTGTAGTACAGGGAAGGAGTAAAAAAACCAGACAAATCAATACAGGCCCACCCTATCTATCATTGGAAATTATTTACTCATACATTAGGTGCTGGGAGGGACACAGCCTTGCCTCGAGGTGGAGGACCAACCAATACACCATGGCAGCAGAGCTTCTCCTTGAGACTCCTGAGTGTGCAAGTAAATGCTGAGACTGAGTATGGCCGGGTAAGAGCAAAGGCTTTACCCTCATCACTCCTGCATCAGCTCCTTGTGCTGAAATAATGAGCAATCCTTCTTCTGATGGAAAGGAGACACTTCAGTTGTAGATGACATTACAAGGAGGGGAAATATTTCCACCTTCCAAGAGCTGTGAATGTAATAGTCTGAGCAATCACAAATTCATTCACTGAGAGACTGTGGCTGGCTCTTATCCCATTTAGCTACATCAGTCATGATTCTGAGATACAGCCAGAGAAGTTCTTGATTTCTCTGAATATCTCCTCTCAAATTCTTAAGGATTTATCCTTGACTTCTTACTAGAAATTTGGCTGGAGACTTTTTTCTGTTCCATGTTCTGAATGTCCATTCATCATGAAATGGGCTATAAGATCTTGTCTATTATCTCTTAGTATTATTTCTTTCCATGATCTTCTCCATGTGAAATGTGTTGTGTGGTTTATTTTTTTTTCTTTCTTTACTTTAGCTCTTGTACTAAACATTCTTGCTAGTAAAGACAATGTCTCAGAAATACATTCCTTGTTCTGGGAGAAAGATTAATTTATCACTAAAATAGAGATGTGCATAAGCCAGTAGCCCAGTATCTGTGGCTGGCTAAGTAAAGATGATAAGTCGGAGTACCCTTTCCCATGAGGTTTCATCTGCCTCTGAATGTTGTGCCTCTGGTCTGATCCATACCATTAAAGGCAAGAACACCTAAAACTCCTCATTGTCCATGGCCAAACAATATAACCATCAGGTCATTGTCTGCTTTCTAGTTAGAGAGATATAATACCACTGAAGTCAGATTTACATCAGTATCAGCGAGAGCAAAATTAGGCTTCCCCTATAGTTGCTGTTAACCTTTATCAGTATCACCCTGTAGTACTGAGCTGGTAGCATTAGCAAACACAAGGCTGATCTTCAATAGCCATTCTCTCATTTACTTTTTTGCTGATTTATCACTTCACTAATGCCACAATGGATTTTCCCATTAGTTTATTATTATTATTTATTATTGGTATTAGTGTTATCCTGAAAGAAAATGAAAACAAAGAACTGACCTCATCTCAGCATAGCATAATTTTTTCAGGAGTTCAGAAACACTGTACAGAATGGACAGTTTCCATTTCAGCAATGTTCAATCACTGGCATTTGTCTTCTGTATCCCAGAGCAATTGCATAACTCTAATATTGACCTTAACCAGAGCCCTTTGTTTCTCACCCTAACAGCCAAAAGCATTAAAAATGCGTGTTTACTTAATTTGTCCTGGCATGCAGTGTAATTACAAGCAGTTTGTTTTCTCTGTTGTAAAATATGGGTTAGAGAAGAAATAAAGTAATGTGGAAAATTAACATTGTGATGTACTGTATAGTGGAATAACACTAAAAACGCTTAGCTGTGTTAGTACTGGAGGTGCTATTTGTGTTGTGTGCAAGAGCAATAAAGAATTAAATGCCTCCTTCTAAACTATATTTGCATGATTTTCAACTGCAGTAAAATTAATCTGAGCTGCCTCCAAGTATGAAAGAAAAAAAAATCAAAGAGCAAATAGAACTAAGCAGCACTCATGCAGCCTTTAAAGTTGTACTTTTATATTTTGTGAATTCCAACACACTGCTTAGAGATGTCTGGAATTCTTATAGAACTGAATGAGGCAAATACATTTAAAGGTTCCTATGCCATGTCTAGCACTCACCAAAGCTGTGCCTTTGGTTGACAGGACCTTTCTGATGTATCAGGTCTCTGTTAATTATTTCTGTGAAAGACTCACTTTGTCCTCTCTCCCTCCTTTATAAATCTATCCTCTCTTTTCTGAAATAGTGAGAGCTGTCCTGTAAAAGTATATATATCACTTAAAGTAATCAGTTAGGAGAGTATTACCTGTTTGTACCAAAATAGCCAAGACAAAAAATCACCTCTTTCTCATTCTTTTCCTATTCTTTTTGTAAAAAAACCCACCTTTTTCTTTGTCTCCCCTTTCATATTTTCTGAGGAAGTATTTGGATAATGAAGCAATATGAGTTTCATTTCCCAAAATTTCTGTATACTTGAGATGTAAAAAAACCCCATAACTCAACAAAAGACCCACAGAAACAAAGAAATAAAACTCCAAAACCAACCAAACAAAAAAAGCCCACCAAAACCCAAAACCCAAAGAAACAGGGGAAAAAAGCATAAATGAATCACTCCACTATGACAAAGAGGACTTTTATCCTCCTTTTTTCCTCAATAAATGTTTGCCTCTGGAGATATTTGTTAAAAAATAGACCTCTGGATGAAAGCAAACATTTGATTTCTTGGTTGTTATTTTGTTGTTATTTCACTTTTTGTTTTTTTTTTTTTTTTTTGGTGTAGAAAAAGCCCCATGCACTGTTTTCTGTTTTGCTAGGACGAGACACACACTCTCTTTTCACTTAGAGTTGCACAGTGCCCTTGTTCTGGCCTCTGTGCAGAAGAGTTTAACCACTTTGGGAACTGACTCATTTATATCTTTTAATAACAAGTTGGGATGAATCTGGAAGACATGAGAGCTTTTAACAGCAGTTGAGAAGAAATCCTGCTTTAGCTTACTGCAGGCTGAAGCTAGGAAAGTCATTAGATTAACCTCTCTTGACAGGTCAGGCTCAGCAAATATTCTTAAAAATAACTCTTCCAGTAATTTATGACCTTTGGGGAGCATAATCAATAGTGTTAAGAGGAGAGGCAGCCAGACAGCACTTCCTGGTAGGAGAAAGTTTCTTGTCTTTGTAATGTTTGCATTCTGTCTGCTTGTATGCAATAAGACTGACTTGCCAGTGATATCATACCCCTTTTACTCCACCAGTTTTGGAGACATACATTTTTATTGTCAATTTACCGTCGCCTCTGTTTTTTCATACAGTATCTAGTTCCAACAAAACCAATGCACAAATGTGATTACAAAGTAAGGGGAAAATGCACAGTTCATTTTCTTCCACTTTCTCTCTAACCTCTCTGGATTATTTGAAGGAGAACTGTCTTCTGCCCCAGGATGTCATAACACAAAGTCTTAAACATATTCTTCATTTTAATGCAGGATGATTTACTCATAGTGCTTAATTAAGTGTGTTCTTACATGTCGCTAACATCAGTGCCTAGGAAAAATTTTGTCTTAATCTCTGTACTTTTTTCTAACGTTGGATAAACTACACAAAATTTGAGCATGCAAGTGACAACAATACTTCTGTATTTGTTAATCATTTAAGAGCATTTTATTTCTGGTGAGATTTCCTGTAGCTTTTTATTATAATAAAGAGCACTGCCCTGGCAATCCAAACATAAAGCCTTTCCTTCAGGGTTCAGTATTGAAGTACCATTTTCTGAAACTGGAGACCCTCAGGAGGATATATTGATTTCAGTAAGACCTCTCATTCACTGTCTGCGTACACATGCTCTAAGTACATGGGCCTGCCCCAAGCAGGACTGCTGCCCATCTTTCCCTGAAAGGACTTCTAGACACATAGGAAAGGATACAGCGTGTCACACTGTAATATAATACTGCACTTATTTTGATACCACCAGGAGAATTACTGGATGTTGGCTTTTCCAAAGTCCTTGGAGTAGAACAACAGTTTTGAAACTCCAGAGAATAAAAATAATTTAGAAAAAAAATCATTCGTGCTCATCCTCCCTGCTGAAGCTTTAATACATACTTTAATACAGGTAGCTTTGTGTTTAATGTTATAGCTGAGGCCAGATACCACCTTTTCTCCACTGTTATAATGAAAATGAAAATGACATAATTTTTGTCCCCTAGCCTTCTGTCTTCATTGCCAAGGTGGTGGTACAAAGCCCAGCTGGAGGCCAGTAGCTAGTGGTGTACTCCAAGGGTCAGTACAGGTTCCAGTCCTCTTAATACCTTCATTAACGATCTGGATGATCAGAGTGTGCCCTAAGCAAGTTTCAAATGGTGCAAAAGTGGAAAAAGTGCCTGATAGACCAGAGAAGCGTGGTGCCATCCAGAGAGACCTCCACAGGCTAAAGAAATAGCCTGATAAGGACCTCATAAAGTTCAAAAAGAAGTGCAGGTTCTTGTGCCTGGGAGGAACAATCCTCTGTGTGAATATTTGCTGGGGGACATCCTGTGGGAAGGCAGCCCAGCAGAAAAAGATCTGGTGGTTCTGGTGGGCCCCAAGACAAACATGAGCCAGGGAAATGCCTTGCTGTAATAAAGGCTGCTGGTATCTTGGACAACATTCAGCTCAGAAAGATGGCTTGCTTAGCCTAGAGAAGAGAAGGCTCGGGGGAAATCTTTTTGATGTATATAAATGCCTGAAGGGAGAGTGCATAAATGAGGAAGACAGACTTTTTCAGTTTGTGCCCAGTGACAGGACTAGAGGCTCTGGGCACAAACTGAAACACAAGAGGTTTTGTCTGAATATTAGGTAACACATTTTTGCTGTGAGGGTGGCTGAGCACTGGCATGGGTTCTCCATAGAGGTTGTGAAGTCTTTATCCTTGAGGATACCCAAAAGACATCCATACACAATCATGGAAAACGTACTGTAGGTGGCTCTGTTTGAGCAAGGGTGTTGAACAAGATGACTTCCAACTTGAACCATTCTGTGATTTTGCAATTCTGTGAACACGAAACTCTTGGGAGATTATGATGAGTGGAAACAGTGAACACAGAGCTGTGCTCCAAATCTCCTTCTTGTAGAGTTTGTGGCACAAAATCTCTGTCCATTTCCCATGGAGCACAGAAATGTTACTCTAGAAGTAATGACGTTGGTAGTTCTTACCACCAATATTACTTCCTGTCTAGGCTTTACCATAATTTTACCTATTTTCTCAATAGTACATGCCTGTATACTCTTCATAGTCAGATTGATGATTCTGCAAAGCACCAGATCTATTCCACAAGCATTACAGAGTCATCATGTTTATATTAAACCCATGGCATAGCTGGTCTGAGTATGTACAGAGGATATGATCAGGTTTCAAGATCTGTACTGCAGCTCAGCCAGAGGAATAGCTCTGTCTAGATGCTAGGACATCCTGGCACCTCTCCTGGCACCTATCTGCTTCTATTCATAAAAGTTTTGAGGCGTTCAAGACATGAAAAGTTTTGACAAACAATTTGCCTTTCACCTAGCACAATTTTTTCTAGAAATTGAACATGATTGATACAGCAGTATTTTCAACATGTCATTATTTTATGATGAGACAGAATCTTGTAAGAGCCAACAAAATGAATTTAAAAATATATATTTTTAAATTATGATCCCTGGACTCTCCTAGAGTTTGTTTTCCTAACTGCCATCATTACAGATTGCATTGTCAGCAAGGCTGAAGATCAGTACCCCAAAAACGTGCAGTACACAACACAGCTTAATACACCCATGAATATAGACATGTGTTTTATGACTGAAATGGAACATTATAATCATTTACTTTGAATGCCTGAATAATAATGAGTAAAATGTGTCACCCAGTAATTCCCATGTCACACTACTGAAGAACAATCAATCCATGCATAAAATTTGCCTGCCTTGAGTAGGTTACAAAATGAATCTATGTAGTTTTAAGAAACATTGATTAAAAAAAGAATAAATGAAAAATGTTTTTAAAAGTGAGAGATTTTCTTTGCTATATTATGGTAAAAAAATTACTTATACATATATTTAACCTCAGATTAGTTTTCATTATGTAGTTACATTTAAAGGAGTAAACTCAAATAATTCACCCAATAATCTAGCTTGTCATCTGTGGAACTTTTGACTTCTGGCAAGTCTTAAGACTTTAGCTTTTACCAGAGATGCAATAGTTTTTCTTAGCTTCTACTGCAGTGTATTTATAAGAAGTGAAAACCAGAGCCCATATGCAACCAGAAGAAGTAAACAAACAGGCATAGAAGTGCTATCTTTCTCCTTATATAATGATGTAGGGTGCAATTACTTTTTATTATCCTTTGTGAAGGATTAGAGAAGTCAGTTGTGACTTCAGAGTTAGTCATATCATCATCCAAACATATGGTAACAACAAAAACATCAGTGTCATCTACTGTGTTCTGCAGCCCAAGTAATAGCATTCTCTCCTTCCCTGTAATAAACTGTACGGCCAATACTTCCTTTGTATTCCACATGTAGAATGTATTTCCACATGTAGAATCCTGTGTTTTTTTTGTGGAACATTTGCAATACCGAATCCTAAAAAAGCATTCACTCAGCAGGGCTGAAGTGAATCTCATTAAATTTTGTTCAGCAATTCTCTAGAGTATGGACATTTCCCCCCTTATTTTTGACACAAGGCTCATGAGATCTTTGGGCCTCCTTTGAAAAACTCCCCATCTTTCACAGTATGTACTCAACCTGTGGTTACCATCTTTATCTGAGCTGTGCATCATGTGCACAGAATATTTGTCAGATACAACACTGACCAGTGCAATTAAGCACATTTTCTTTGTTTCAAGACTCAAAATGCTCCCCCTTCCTCATTCCTCCCCTCAATGTTATATGCTGGAATGGTGTTGCTAGAATGGTGTGGAATCCTGTTGTCATCCTGGGGTCAGCTGTCTTGGCTGTGTCTCCTCCCAGATTCTTAGGAACCTACACCCTCCTTTCTAGTGGGGTGTGGAGAAAAGCAGAAAAAGCCCTGATGCTGTGTAAGAACTGCTCAGCTATAAAAAAACCCCCACATTCCTGTTATCAACCCTGCATTCAGCACAAATACAAAACACAGCCCCATACAAGTTACTGTGAAGAAAATTAAATCCACCACAGCCAAAATCACCACTCTTCCATATCTTCATGTATACACAGTTGAATGTATGTATGCTAATATTTTTATACATTCAAATAACAGCAAATCTTAGAAAATTAGAAAGCAATTTTTTTTTTTTTAATTCCCAGTATGGTATCACTATCCTCACTTCTAAAGAAAAGGTCTGCCTGACTTCCATCAAAGACAGGGATTCTTAGTCTCATTCAGCACTGTGCTCATTGACAGTACTTTTCAACACACATTTTCAAAGAGAACTATGTGGTGAAAATTTATGATTCTGAAATTCAGTGCTGATAAGTGGCTAAAAACTGACAATTTTTTTCATATTTAGCTGAAATAGTTGTATCACTTTCCTTTAGAGTGTTTTTGAAGAAATAATGAGCAAGAGTCTCTCAGGAAGATGTGTCACGTGTTTCATGTCTCTCCCCTGACTGATTGACAGGAAGGTTCCATGCCATCCTTGCTGATAAGTGCTTCAGTATTCACTGCTGCTTTCTTTCCTGGGTACAAAAGTCCAAGACAGACAGTTTAGAAGTTACTGCAGTGTTTGTGTTTACAAAAGGACGTACCACTGTCTGATGAAAACGTGCACCTCACCAGCTAGAGGTAAAGGACTGCAGATGGGCAGTGTGAGATGTCAGGCTAGAAGACGTAAGTCTAGACCATGCAATTAACTAGAGGCAATTTTTTCACCTGATTTTTTTCTCTATTTAGTTGCTAGCTCTAGACAGAATTTTGTATTTTGAAAGGAGGCAGCAGTTATTGATACTTAAACTTTTTTTTTCAAGATACTTCTCCCTTCCCTGTGTGTTCGTGAATGCATGAGGAAATCCTTTCAGCCTGTATTGAAATCAGTTACTTGTGCAAGGATTGACAATATTGAAACCATTTGATTTGAATGTCTTAATTTGAAAATAACCTGGAGGCACTTATTAGACTTACTTTTCTTGTAAGCATTTGATTCACAGCTGCTGAAAAAGGTTTCATCACATATGAAACTTGGGGCATCAGCTTTGTCATGTCAAAATGACAATTGGGTTGGATGCCAGGATGACATGAAATAACATGAAGCAATCCATCCAGCTGCATGGAAATTGTTTAAGTGCTTCTCTTGTGAGCATAACAGTATCCATTGGAAAGAGAAAAATCTGTGCAGACCATGAAACAGATGTTATCTTCTTCTCTGAATGTCCATAGGTGCAAAAAATCTGTGGCTCTTCAGATCCTATTCTTTTGTATGGCAGCATTTTCAAAAGGAGAATAAGGTCTGCAGTGACCAACTGGAGTTTCTATTGTTCTATGCTGAGAGCAAAATATAAAGTAGGGGCAGAGTTTGTAGCTTTTCTTTTCTCCTTACAGGTGCATATATGGTTTTTTTGCAATACTCCCTTTGTAGAGAAAGTAGTCTCTTTCATTTTTGCGCTGGTAAAAACAACAATTCTTTTCATTCTATAAATCAATCTTGAAGCATTGTCAGGTTCTATACTAATAGATATTTATTGTACATGCGACCTTTATTAATTAATCCTGAAGAAATGGGGCAAGTAGTAAGCAGGAAATGTCTGGTTTCATTAAGAAGAATGTCTTCAAAGATTTGAAGACTCTTTTGAACATCTGAGACAACTAAAATTTGCCCCATGTCATTTGAATAGATACTAATTCTGTGCCGAAACTTGTTTTTGCAATGCAACAAAGTTTTAACATTATGGAGGGACCACACAGTTCTTAACTCAGGTTTAAATTAAAAAGGAATTTTTTTTTCTTGTACCTTCCATTCAGGGTTATAGCATGGTTCAGTTCTGATGTACTGATTTTTTCCCAGAAGTGTATATTCATGGTTTCTACTACTGTTACTCAGAGCCACTTTTTTCTTTGGAGAGAACATGTGTAGATATAGCACAGACTGACATATCATTATCAACATTTTGTAGGCAAAACTGATGCCTCCTTGGCAAACCTACTATTTCTGATATATTGGAAAGCCCTCTTTTAAAGTATCTTCTCTGTTTGCTCAGTGCATTCCAAACCATCAGCTATTTTTGACAGCATAGCTTTTCAAAAGCTTCTTGTACAGACAGGTTCCTTTGTTACACATATAAAGTTCTCATTATGTTATCTGGATTTATATTACAAGTTCTGAAGGGAATGTCCCTAGATATTTTCCCTGTAAGAAAGTAAATTATAATTGCATGTGACATTTCAAAGGTGAGGGGAAGTGTTACAGGTAAGAATTAAGACAGAGTTCTAGAATTCAACAAGAAAGTGAGCATACCTCCCTCCTTTGTTATTTCTGCAATCAATCTGAAATGCTAGGTCTGAAAAAAAGGAAACCTCAAACTTGGAAGAAACGACATTAATGTATTTCATAATTCCTTCAATTTCAGTGGCACATTCCACAATTAAAATGGACTAAAGACAAAAATCCTTCTGAATTACAATGTGTACTTGTTAAACTTTGACTTTGTGTGCACATTAACAGCTTTCTGAACAGTGATGTCTCTTATTTATCTTTCCCCTTTCTGCTATGCAATGTTCTTATATTTTTAAATGACGTAGACTAGTCACACAAGAATCAGTGGGACCTTACAAAACCCCAGCAGGGCAATAGGCTTTGCCTTGCTGGGCACACTGGTAACACATTGAAGGATGCTTACATTTTAGCAAAAATACAAAAAGACTTCTAATTGGAGTAATTTTCCTTTATAGTCTATTAACAAAAATATTATAGGTTTTTTTCTGTCTTTTAGAATGCCTTGCTCAATGCCTCATGATTCCCTTTGTTCATAGTCAATGCCTAATAGATTGCTTCCCTTATTATTTTCCTTTCTGTTACAGAATTGTAAAAATTGCTCATTTTGGAAAAAAAAAATCCATCATTTTTCTGTCAACTATCTTAGATTTATTGTACTTAACAGGTAACATGGATTTGAATGGAGGATTACAGGCTGTCCAGGTAACTGGTTGAATCATCAACCCTGGAAGAATTTAAAAGATGTGTAGTGGTTTATTCACAGTGTTGGGTTGCTAGTTGGGCCTGATGATCTGAAGGTCTTCTCCAATCAAAACGAGAAGTGGCTGCTGAGTGCTGCACAAATATAGGGTGGACAGGAATATTACATTTTTTATATATTTATATTATCAATTTTATAGAGAATTTTGACCAAAACTTTTCTAAAATTTGGCTAAAACAGAACAGTAGCCTAAGATTTCTTCTGATTTTTAGTGTACATAATAGATAAAATTGCAGTTCTACATCCCTACAAGAGCTGGCATAATGCTATGCTGCTGCAAAGTGAAGTGGGGTTTTTTAAAACTGTATATATGACTTGGATGGACTTTGAATTTACATTTGAAGATATTTAGCATCACTGGATCTACAGTATCCCTTTCAGTACAGTATTAAAAATTGTAGACATAAAAATCGTATCTGTACACATAAAAATCATGCAGATTTTGTCCAAAGAAAACTATTGGAGTTGCTGTATTTCTGCTCCAGGTTATTTACCAGGCTTAATTGCCAGGACTTTTGAAATAGTAGAACTCTGGTTCTGTGACTAGCTGCTGTTTCTAACATGGTATCAGCTCCTAAATTTATATCACAGATGACTTAGAACAGTTGAGATGTATCTAAACAATGTACAGAAAATGCTGTGGGAGTAGCAATAATGTAATGTTCTCAAATTGTGGGTTTGTTGATGAGGGACTATGCATACCTGCAAAACACTTTGGGAGTAAGTTCTCCTGGTTAACATTTCAAGTTCACCCAAGAGAGATTGCTCTTTCTCATTTGTGTTATGGATGTTAACTTCAGAATAGAATTACAAGTTGTTTATGTTTATGTGTCTTTTTTTTCCTGGACTTAGATTCCTGCAGCTGAAAAGATGAACTGTATCTGAGTGTGTGTATCTCATAAATAACTCCAGCTGTAGCCAGCAATTCTGAGTATCAGATGTTCTTCTCCTGTTCCTTAGTCATTAGTAGGTGTAAGAAATGTTTAATCAAGGTATAGCTCAGTTGGTCTTTCAGAATAAACATAAGCATTGTGAATGTCATTATTGCAGGCCTTGAAGAAGTGCAGTTTTGTAACAACATTAGGAGATGGATCAGCATAGAACTAGAACAGCAGACAGACCCTATAGCAGTCTTTAACAACAAAATTATACAGAGGCATAATAAATTGGAAAGCAATTCTACCATTACTTATTCAAATGCAAGGGAGAAACTTCAGTTTTGCTACAGGACCAACTTCTGTGAACCAGTCAACACATAGACAGTTTGTGTTCAGTTTTGAGCACAAAGGCACACGCTTGAGGCATGCAAGTGGACATACAAGTCTGAAAGAGGTGTATAAATTCAACATAGTAAGTCTGTAGCATGACAAAAACCCACAGAAAACAAGATCAGCCACAATGACACTATTAAAATTGTACAAATGGAAGTCCTTTAACTTCTGAATGTCTAAAAATACAGATAATGTGCATTATTGATAACTTATTCAAATTATTATTCTATCATTACTGAAGCTGGTAGAGACAATGCTTGAGAAGGAAAAGATGATAACATCAAATACTTTATGTTTAAGCTTGTCTATGTTATAATGGGTAAAAAAAACCCCAAACAAACCCTAACCAACCAGCCAAAACCAAAAATAACCCTCTTAAACCTGAGAACAGTAAATAAAACTACAATAATGAATACATGTCATTTAAATTAGGAATGAGTACTTTCTTCAGTACTTTCTTTGAAGCTGAATTTCTCAAGATTTGACAGGTAACAAGCAACTGCTAGTTGTCAAGAAGTTAGACTTGTAACCAAAGGTGGAGGGAACATATAGACAGCATTTCAACATACCAAGAAAAATTTTCCTCTAAATGTCTGAAACTAACTATAAGAATCGAAAAGGAAGGTGAAAAGAAAATGTTATTAAATCTGCACTCTAGAGTTCCTCGGAAAGACCCATAGATCCTAGAACATCTAAGGAAATAATAGTAGAGTCCTTTGTACAGTTCCTTGGCTATATAGGTCCTTGAAGACCATACTTCACTGTGCGACTTAGCTGAAAGTGAAAATCAGTAGTCCTTTCTCTGTGCTAGGACTGCATTTAGAGGAATTTTCAGTGTCAGGAGTTAAAAAGAAAAGAATAGTTTTCTGTTCTTGATCAATGACTACAATACCAATGAAAGGGTGAATACTGTAAATTTAGAGCTATGATAGCTGCTGAAGCATAAGAGATCAAATGAAAGAAGTAATATCAAATGTAACACAGTAAGAAAAAACAAGATGCATCCTGTGAATGTAAACAGATATGATCGATCAATCATTTATGGTGCCGCTTGGTCTTCCTGAGGTTGTGGTTCTAGCAAGGTCAACAACTAGATCCAAGGGCCCTGATTATGAATCCTAGGTGTCCCTTTTCATTGCAGTACATCCAAAGTGGTTTGTAAAACACCTTGTTATAACTATGTGTTCGAATTAGAAATGGATGGGTCTGTTGGAAGATGGTCCCCACCACTTTGTTCTTTTATGAGCTTCCCCACTGGGCACGGAGATGAATGTATCTAGGTTTTACTCACTCAGCATCTGACTGCTGGTATTCCAGCTTAGACCATTTAATTTTTAACCCTATTTTTGGAGTTTTTAACCCTGCACACCTTAAAGATTCTGCTTTGGATGAAAAGACAACATGTACTTCCTTACTCACACAACTCTTTCACAGATTCTTTTCAGGTGGAGCTCTGCTGAACGGAAGATGAAAGCAACCAAATATAGATTGAAGATCTGTAAAGAGGCCCTGTGCTAAATGTCAGATTTGAATAGCTTGTTAGTGATCTCTTTAAAATGGTCTAACTCTATGATGGGATAGGCATGTGTCAACTTGCATTGTTTATTTACTTTTAAGAATTTTTAGAAGTAATATGTTCTTTCTCTTTCATGTAATACGCTTTAGGTGTTTTTTTTGATATGAAGTAATATTGATAATTTTTACTTTTTAGAGACTGTGTTTTGAATGGAATTGAAAGAAACAAAAGGAGACTTGAATGGACTAAATCAATGCAATAAATGCATAAGCTGCAATGCACCCTCTTAATAAAATATGTTTTCTAGAATATAACTTGGTGAAAATGGAAGCACAAAGCTTAGAAAATCAAAAGTTCTCCATTCTTTTTCAGCTTTAGTACATGTTTCTTATTAAGAGTAAGATTAATTTGAGAAACTGTAGGCTGCTATTGCCACTAAACAGTTCTCCTTCAATAAAAAAGCAAAGATCTTTGAACCAAAATTAAATTGCTAGGAAAAAAAAGAAAGAAAAAAAAAAAAGGAAAAGCTTTTCAAGTGTGTCTTTTTTTCCCCCAAGATTGTGCTTCCTCTTAAATAAGAGTAACATTTTGGTCACAAGAAAGAATCCAGTATCAAATGATAAAAACTGGTACATAAAATTTCAAAAGAAAATGTCCATAACTTATATCCAACTCTGATAATCTGTTTTGTATCAACAGGAGGAAACCAATCCAGTTTAGGGGTTAAGCACAGATTTCTGTTTGTGTATGTGAACGGAAGTGGCCTCAGGGAGGTTCTTACAAGGACCATGGACAGTTCCATGGCTGGCGCAGCTGCTGTTCTGGAAGGTGCCGAGCACCAGCCCGCAGAGCAGGAGATGGATTTCTTCAGGGACATGGCTCTCGTCTTGGTCCCTCTGGTTATACACCCACATCCACAAACAAAGGTTCACTGTCTTTTGTCTCATTATTCTGTATTTTTCTACTCAACAATTTTCCAAAAATTTCTTCTTGTTTGTAGTTCTTTTTGTCGTACTGTAATTTAATTTTCAATCATTCATTATCCACTGTCTCCATTTAAAAGAATCCACTCCCACATACAACTTTCTGCTATCTCAGTGTGTCTATTGTCACTTTTCAGTTCTTGGCATTTCCCAATTCCTAGACTGAGTACTTCCTGTGATAGTCATGGGATACTAGAATCTCTTTCTTGTCCTGGTAATCCTCTCAACTACTGTGCTCCCCACCTATCCACCAGTAGGCTGAAAATACTTCACTCAGTTCTACTTTTTGGCCAGAAATAGAAATTAACCACAGAATCACAGAGCTGACAAGGCTGGAAGAGACCTTCGAGATCATCCAGTCTAATCTTCCACCTAATACCAACATACTCACTCCTATACCATACCCTGAAATACCACATCCAGAGACCTCTTGAAAATTCCGCCACCTCCCTAGATAAGTTATTCCAATGCCTAAACACTTTTTCAGTGAAAACACATTTTCTAATATCTAACCTGAACTTTCCCTAGCACAACTTAAACCCTTTTCCCCTTATCCTTTCACTTCAGACATATCAAAAGATACAGACTCCCACCTGGCTACCCCCTCCTTTCAGGCAGCTGTAGAGAGGGATAAGGTCTCCCCTGAGCCTCCTTTGCTCCAGGCTAAACACTCCCAGATCCCTCTGATGCCCCTTATAGGACATGTTTTCCCCCAGTTGATTGTCTCAACATATTTATTTATTCCATCAATTCGTAACAGCATTTCTTCTATCACCTTAAAAAAGTCCATAAATGATTACTTTAATTTTTTAGCTTGGAATTTTGCTACTACTGTTATCACAAATTCTCTGCCCTGCCAAGGGAGGCAATAAGCATCAAGATGACTTATTGGAAGGAAATGGTGAAAAAAGCCCAAACTCATTTCTAAGTACAATGTTTAAAGAAATAAGGAAAAAACTGTGCTGGATGTAGAAGGCCATTTCTAGACAATTTCTGCTGTCCAAAAGAAGATATTTAGAATATATGAACATAGAAATAAGTGGTTAGTGTACCTCATCTCATGGTCTGATTGTGCCTGCAAAGCAGAATAATAGGAGGGGAAGCAAGTGAGAGAGAAAAATAAAATAAAAAAAAAACCAAAACAAAAAAAACCCCAAAAAACCAAAGCTAAACCATATTAAAAGAAGAACAAGGGAATATTTTTCTTCACAGAATTGTTAAGACAGCTTGCTGAAAATCCACTTTTAACAGCCAGCCCACTATGCAGGAGGGGCTGGACAGAGCAAAACCCTATAACCCAGTTTTAGAGGGTATATCCATATAGTCTGCATTGTCTGATGCATAGTCATAAGAGAAGTGGGATCTTCTCTTCCAGCTCATGCTAGTTCTAGGACCTAGTTCTTATGGTAGTTCAGGTTCGGAATTCTCACCCACTTGGGATGACGGGGGCTTAAGTAAATATGACTGCAGCCATCAGCATTACCAAATTCAGCCAAGTATTTAAGGACAGACTTAAAAAGTAGCACATGTGCTCTGTAAAGTCAGGACCTGCACAGGATTACACTTTTTTACAGTTACATATCTATGCAGTTTGAAATGCAAAGTTATTCTGAAATAGTGGAAGAAACGCAGGATTTACACATGCGTGGTACCTGTGTTCCACAAAAGCTGATTGTTGTTATCCTGCTAGCAGTGGCAAATTGGAGCGTGACAAGCTGCAAAAAGGGCAATCTTTTAAATCATGTTGAAAAGGTCTTTGAAGGTAAAAACACTGAACACAATAAACCTTTTCTTGCGACAGAAACTTATGCTTTCCTTTTCAGAAATAAACTGTTAAGAAAATCAGCTATTTTAAATAAAACTTTTTTTTTGTTTTTCCATATAGTAAAGGTTTACTTTGCAATTGATATTTAGTTTTTCTTTCCCTAGGAATTAAATTCAATTGTGGTTTACTGTATGACCACATCAGCTCAGATTTTTTTTTAATCTACAAATAAATATTTCATAGCAACATTTAATGAAAACACTACAGATAATTTAAAGTCATGTTAAAATGAATGTTCACAAAGCAAATAAATATTACATAGTAAAATCAAGCCACTCCATGTTATGGTTAATTATTTCTGACAAAATTAATGATTTTTTTCCTCACTTTCAATGTCTACTGAGTTTCCCATCACAATTGTGTCTCATAAACTGAATTTTTTTATTAGTTTTTAAACCAGTTTTAAAACTAGTTTTTGAACTAGTTTTTAATCAACTTTGAAGTGAAAATTATCATAAGCAAAAACATATTAACAAAGACATCCTTTGTCTGGAAAGAGGGTTGGTCCTTTTGTATCTGAAACACTGGAAGAACTTTGTGAATTTAGAAAGGGAGAGGTTAGGAAAATCTTGGTTTTTATCCAGATAAAATATAACTGGTGGATGGAAACTGAAGTCAGGTCAGAAGAAGCTGTTACAGAAAATGGGGACATTGCTTCAGGTTAACATTGTTTTAAAGTTCCAGTAATACCTCACTGTGAAAAACAAGCTCAGTTACCCTACAGGCCAGAGGACTGCTTCAAAGCATGTTCTGAAGCATAATGGTGACACAAATACAAGGATATGACATTAATTTTCTGAAGTTACAGAAATATGAAACTGAAGGCAAAATTTTCAGCTGTCGGACCCACAACTTTTCATTCAGTCTTGGAAACAGGTAAGATGCTGAAAATGCTCTTGGATTTTAGATCAGTGACCTTTAGATCTTCTGAAGTGCATCTGCATCTAGAGAATGGAATGTAAGCTGTCTTCTGTAAATCCAGGTCAAACTGTCTGGAGGTAAGCACCTCCAATGTCTGGAATCAGCAAATCCATTCTCCTCCAGGACTAACCATAGAGCTGGTAAATGTAGCAGTGCACACCAGGCCTGCTGAAGAGAGATGGAGAGCACAGTCAGAAGCAGGAAAGGTCACTTCATGGACTGTTCTCCCAAACTTCTAAACCCTTAGCTGTATATTCACAACTGGAATTGCCAAAAGAGTTAATTTAAATAAATGGATCTTTCTACTTCCAGACCACTGTCTGGTGGATTCTCACTTTCAAACTGATGCCTGTTTATCTTCACAAGCTGCATTAATTGTCAACAGCAGTGTTCAGAAGTCTCAGTGGGGTATACTTAATTGAAGGTATGCATACACTGGGGGGAGTGCAGCAGTTCATGAGCCACTTTGTCATTTGTAGTGTGTCTTACAAAAATAGACTTGACTTTCCTAAATCCCAGTAACAAGAAGAAACATGACTAAGTTAGATTGTAATTTTAAAATAGTTGTTCTTATATAGCAGTGTACACTGTCGGAACTCCCATGGTCTGGTATTCTCCTTTGTAATAAAATTTTTAAAATGAAAATACTGTGTGATACTTCGTTTCATAGGATGACTGTGGTGTTTCATTGATCAGTGATGCAATGACATGAGCTAATGACAATTTAAGAAAAGATAAATTGCAGAATACTAGTTCTAAAGCAAGGTCTCACTATTAAAAAAAAAAACCAAAACAAAACCAAACTAAAACTCAAACTCTCACCTATACTAATAGCAAGCATTAATAGCAAAAGTTGTTTTCAGTCCATTTTTTCAGTAGTCTTTATAAATGGCAGTGAAACTGAGATATTCTCATTAATATTTTCACTAATCATGTCGTAGACCTGACCTGTTATAAAAACTAAATTCAAAGGGATCCTTTTTCACTTATTTAATTTGGTATCATAGCAAGATTTCTACATGGAAATTGTAGAAGTTTAGCCTTTAGGTATATTTTATCCTTTTTTGATGTTCATTTAGAGATGCCCTCCTTTGTTCTGTGCTTATTGGTGTTCCTAATTTTCTAGAATTGATTTTGAACTTCTGGAAATCATTATTTTGAATTTAAGTGTCTATAGTAAAGTAGACAAAATGAGGTAGGAAAAGGAACCTGTATATTAAAAAAAAAAGAAAAAAAAAGCTCATATGTTCCCTTAATCACATGCCTGGTTTGCTGAGACCTGGGTTAAAATCAAATTATTGAAGTTGGTGAGTCTTTACTGGAGTCCTGAACAAGCGCAGTGAAAAGCAGAGTTTAAGAGCCATTTCAAGGAGCACTGTTACTGTGCAGTGGGTAGTTACAAAGTTTGGTGACGGTTGTGTGTGCAAGTAATGCACCTGGGAATGAAAATATTCCTTTTCATGGCTGTGGCATTTCATAGTTCCTGTTTGGACTATCTGTCTCTGTTTTGTCTGTGAAATTGTTAAGACTAATAAAGAGCACCATATTTTTCTGGCCTCAAAACCAGCATATTGGATTGTTTGTAGATACCTTGTATGCAGCTATATATAGAAATGATCAAGAACTAAGTGCTCACTTCACAGATAAAGTAAGCAGATTATGTCCAAATAATCACTGTCTGCCAGGTCAGAAGAATTCTCCCTTTCAACAAATTTGATCAAGTCCAACAAGCTGTGAATAACCTTCAGGTAGATTTTGCAGTTGATAGATATTCATATGTGCAGCACTGAGCGAGACATGGGTATTTCTAGTAGCCTACATTGCTGCAAGACACAGACGTGATGACTTAAGAGAAGGATGCTGTTTCCCTCTTACTCATTTTTTTTTGTCCTCTCTTCAAATTGCATAGCAAAAGAGCAATAGAAGAGAACTAAGGAAATATTCAGCAACATCAGTAGAAAATCTGGAACCCAACACTGCTGTCCTAACATTGAGGAGGTGGTAAAAGTAAATCTTGCATTTAATTGCTATTTTAGCACAGTAAATAAAGCTGTACATGTTCTGCATCTCCTGAAGCATATTTGGCACAAGTAGGAATGTCTGGTAGCATTCAAAAAGACAGTAACAGATACAAATTATGGTAATCTAAGAGAGACCCAGACACAAGATAGTAGAGTCATCTTCTTAATGCAGTCTCTGGAGTTCGGTTCTCATTTCTGTGTTACCGAAATATTTCACTAAGACTTCTGGAAACTTTATATCCAGAAAGTCCTGTTAGCATGGGTTTGGCAAAAATAAATAGATTTGATTCTTCTTCATGAACATAAAAAATGCCATGCCAAAGGTTATTTTTTTGTTTGGATTTGATGTCAAAGCAGAAGCCTCGCTGCATCTGTTCCATGATGGCTCCATTTGGGTCGAGGCAGACACAATGCTGACTGCCTCAGCAACCCAGAACTGCAGTTCCAGACTGCTCAGAGCTAACAGCTCCTCACTAGAATGTTACTACTTAGAAAAATGGTACATGGACAGACTGCCTTCATGCACTAGCAGTACTTAGATCCTGAAATAGTTCACTAGGGACTGCTGTGGACAGTCAGACACAACAGAACAACCCTAAGGTTGAGCCCTAATGATCCAAGATGCATAAGGTTGGGGTGCATTAATAATGGTATTACAGTCAGAGTGGTTTTTTCTTATCCTCAGATTCTGTGCCCATATTATATTCTGTTTTGGATTTATAAGTAGAACACTGTTTGGCTGTTGCTGAGCAGGTTCTTGAATAGCACTGAAGTGTTTTCTTTTTTTTTTTCTTTTTTTCTTTCTTTTTCTTTTTTATTTTTGTGTTTGAAGAATTAATGTAAACCTCTGGGCACGGTCCTGTTTTTTATAATCAGTCCATAAGATATCACCAGAAATTAAACCAATCAAGAATTTTTCCTGAAATATCTACAATGCCTGTTTACATGGCATAAACCACCTAACCTTTTTAAACCTTGGGTTTCGCCATGTTAATTGACTTGCACACACCTCTCCTTTGGAACAATCTTTTACTCAGCAGGCAGAATTGAGCCTTATTATCTCAGACTCAATTTTGGAGAATTGCAGGGAGGTACTACTTTGTGAAGAGTTTTCCTCCAAGGACCAGTTGTGGAATAATGCATGCCAAGGAGCCACCTGAATGGTGAAGAGGCTTTCTGAGGGCTGGGGAGCATTTGAAGGGGTAGCCAGAAGCCCTGCACAGTTCTGAATGATTTGTGCCACTGCTATGTCAAGTCTTCATGCTGTAAACTAGGGGTATCTTTGTGCTTCTCAGGCCTGTGCGTCAGGGAAAGAAGGGTATGCTTATAAATTAATTTCCTCCTTTCCCTTTTGGATGATCAGTGAGATAAAACTTGAGAACACAAAGGCAAAGTTTTCTGTTGAAGTGACAAACAAGCAATTTAAACTCATTTGAAGATCCTATCATAAATCTGCATAAATACTTTAAAATAATATTGGATTCAATCTGCAACTTTGAAAGCAAAGGAGATTCAGACAAAGTCATCACCATTAAAACCCAGATTCTGGACTTTTTATTTTCCCGGTGAAAACAGGGAATACAGTTTTAAATTTGTATGTACACTTTGACACAAAACCAGTGCATTCCAAATGCTCTTGCTGTAGTCTTATCTCAGCTGAGTTCTGTGGTGCATATGGCCCTCCACCAAAATGTCTCATAACCCTGTACAATATACAATGTTTTATCTTTACAAAGAGATTATTTTGTAATCAGAAAATATGCTTATAGACCAGCTTGGCAAAACAAACATACCTCCTGGTAGTGTATAACATTGCCCAGCATTAGGGGACTGTGATACTGCATATTTTCTTGCTGACCACATCATAAGGTTTACCAACTACATCTGGCTTCTGTCAAACCCTGGAAAACAGCAGCCTAGAAGGCTGGCTATGATTGCAACAGGGACCATGAAAACCAACTAAAGGGAAAATTGACAATAACAGCAAGTCTGTTTCAACGTTTTCAGCATGAGGCCAGTACTTTGTAATCACTCCAGTGATGCAGTTAGTTTTGCTAACGCTTTTAAGATTACAAGAGCAAGCAAGAACTCAGTTTGCTCAGTCCTGCCACCACTGGTATCACCTGGGCAGCAGTGGGAGATATTCACCTGCCTATCTCCCTTACAGAAACTCTCTACATCTGAAAGCCTATCAGAGAAAAATGGTTGGGATTAACAGAAATTGCCTATCTACACACAATATTTTAATCAATCTCCATGGTTTCTGATCAAATTGGAAAAAACTGGCTCCTCTTTAGGAAAGTTTACAGAAAACAGTCAAGCAGCTATAAGCTGAAGAGGAAAATCAGTAGGTAATGTTTCAGTGAGCAGCTCTTTAGAGCTCTACCCTTCACTGACCTTGATAACCTATAGTTATCAAGGTGTATTTTGCTACTGGAATGTCAGGTGTCATTGACAGAACTTGAACATGTGAATAGGCTGAAGAGCTCTCCATGCATTCTGATTCCTTCCACCTGATCTACTCTGCTGTACTATTATGTCATGGATAGTTTTCTTCTTCAGTACTTAGAAAAACACATAGAACAAGTTAAACCCCGTGTAGCTCTGTAGAAATGTATAATTTAATGATTTGTTTGAAGTTGTATGAAAGGTATTTGCAAAGTATTAATATTTTTGGAGAATGCTTGTTTAGTATACCTTATCCTGATGGAATAAAAAGCATAGAGGAAAAAGAGTTCCAGCACATTGAGTTGTACAAAGAGAACATAATTTAGCTGTTTTCTGCTGAGGAGAACAGTGCTGAGGAACAGAATGTAGCCTGTGATGAAGGTAACTGAAAAATGTTGAATGAAATGATTATCATATAAGTCAAAGTGATTTCTGTCCTCTTCCTATAAGTCTAAGAAATCTGAGTTCTTGATTATTAATTCATGGTTGGCAACAGGATGCAATTACACTACTTTTAATTTTATATTTTCATCTTACTATCCTAGAAGAAGCATCCTTGCAGTAATTCTGTTTTATGCACAACAGACACAGCCAATGAACATTTCAGACATGGAAGCACATAGCTGTAAATCAGCCCAAATACTGTACCATACTAAGACAGACACCAGCACATGTTTAATGACCTGGCTTCTTCAAGAGGCTGCGGCAGCACTCCAGCCCAAGCAGAATGAGTCTGAATACCTCTAATGGTGCAGTGCTAATGCTGGGCATGGGGACCTTACACATCTGAAGAATTTGCAGTAGTGCACAGTGTTGCTTATGAGCTCTGCTTAGTGTAGGAACAAAGGAAGAAAATATCCTCCAAAACACAAATTATTTTCTGGTATCAAGTTTTGTGTGAGCCTAAGGTTTTATGTTGGTCTCAGAAGACCAACAATGGGCTCAGATTCCTTTTCCTCAGTCCTTCACAGCATCATACTTTGCTCCAGGAAACTCTTCTTTCATGTCTTTATAGTGTGGTATATTCTTCATGGTGAAATATCCAATATATCTTTGTTATCTCACCTCTCTCCTCTGTCACCGTGATAACTGGCTTTCTCTTTAGTGTATTGTAGTGGCATTTAGACTAGGAGGTTAAAGTTCTTTAACAGGCTCCTCTGCAGCCCCTTTTCTACTTCTGAAAAAGTGCAGACGTGTATTGGGACATCTAAAATGATGTGTCAAACCATGCAAATTGAAGAATTTCAGGAAACACTGAAGACACTGCTTCCCCTGATGAAGCAGATCTTTCTGACTCCTTTTGTATAGTCCAGGAGAAAACCTGAAACCCAAAGACAGCTGGTACCTTCTGCTTGCCATTTAAACAATCCCTGCTCAGATCTGTTGGAGTTGGTAGATCAGACTTGCCAGTGACAAGACCAGATAGCAATAGCAAAAAAAACCCAAAACACCCCACTGTGATGCTGGAACATTTCAGAGCCCTTCAAGGATCAAACAGTTCAACCTCATTTTGTCTACCCTCCCCCACGTCTGTCAGATGCAGGGAGTCTCCTATCTGGCATCTCTCTGTCTGAGCAAGAAACACATTACCAGAATAGTGACCATTACTTCGGACTATGAGGATGCTTCTTTATCCATTCCAGTACCCTTCTTTCCCTGAACTGGCAGTTCATATTTTATGTAAGCCAGGTTCTCAGAGAGCCATGGTGAAACAACACTAGACCAGCTGATTCTCTATCAGTTTCTACCCCAGAGCTGCCCCCAGTGTCTGAGTAACAGGCTCCAGTTCAAGCCACCATCCTCTTCTACTTTACCTATTTTCCCAAGTGACAGATAGAGTTTTTGGCTCTGGATAAATATGCCCAAGTAAATGCCATCTTTTAACGGCTTTCAAAGCATTCATGACAAAGACCAATGAAATAATTCATTTGTATAATAAATGTAAGACTTTTTAATGAAAAACTTGCAGGGCATGCAAAATAACCTGTTTTTAAATGAAATAACTCTGTTCTTTTAAATTCCCTTTCCTAGCCAAGGCATAACAGGGGTTAGTACACAGTATAAACTAATTGCCTACATAATTTCATTTTATGAAACAAAGCGCTTTAAAAAAATTATAGGGTTATATAAAAGCATGTGAAACCACTAAGTCAGCTTTGTTTTCAGCCTCATTCAATAGTGGCAGCACTTTAGATGGGGTGTGAACTGTAAACATTTTCTTGGGGAAAAAATATGTTATAACTTTATGTTCTGGTACCTGCCTGTGTGTTGATGATATATTCTCTTGTCCTATTGTAATGTTTGATCTCAGGTTTTTTTGCCCCCTCTTTCTTTGCAAGAGAAATTGTTTTGTCCTCCTAGCCCCTTTCAGTAAGTGAAGTCCCTCCCCGTCCCTGGCTTGGTGTCTCTCATCCTTGAACCTGTGTTTAGCCAATCATTTTTCTGGCAGCAAAGAGATGAAGAGAGCTCCTTCGGCGCTTCCCTCAGGTCATGAGCCAGAGAGGCTGAGGGAGAGGTGTGTGTATTGCTTCTCCAGGATCCTCTCTCAAATCCTTGGTGTCAGTAGTGTTAGGCTACAAGGCCAGCCCATAAAAAAAGTTTTACTACTGGCTGAGCAGCAATGTCTTTTTTTTTTCCTTCCTGTTTTTCTGTCCCTCAAAATAAACAACAGGAAGGGAAAAAGTAGACAGCAGGAGGCAAAAATACAACGGGAGCTGTTGTTGCTGGGCTGTAACCTTACTTGGATTACCCTGTGTCAAAAATACATATCAGCCACTAAGGCTGAGTGGTGGCAGCTTTAAGGTGATGAGACCCCAATGTCTTCAGACCTCCTATAAAATGCAGAAAACAGAAGTCATGGTGGATATATAACCTTTTCATTGCTAAAAAAGAGCATTTCCACAGCCAGCAAGACACCAGGGTGCAAAACAGATCACAAAGGCCTAGATTTAGCTTCAAGATCTTAGCTCTTACAATACTGGTCTCCAGATAATACAGAAATAGATTTATAACGTGTATTTGCCCAACATGTTAGCGTGCTCTCCCTTAATTAAAAGAACAGCCAACGCCCTGATAGCATCATATTGCTGGGACAAAGCAAAATGATACTATCCACTCCAGCTCTTATCCCAGCTGCTGGGTACATAAAGTGGATTAAGAGGACAGGGGGGAAGGGCAATTTTGAAAAATAGGGGTATAATAGCAAGCCTGTGATCTCACCTGATTGAATCTTATCAGCTCTTACCATCACTGTTGTGCTTTCTTTCTTTTTTCTTTCTTCCTCTCCCTCTTTTCTATAACATATACTAAACAAAGAAGAAAAAAAATCTTGCTACAGCACTTACTGTTATCTTTTTACCCATTCCAACATGGAAATTCAAAAGTTGTGACCTGAGAGGTAGCTAACACAGGAATTTAGAAGTTGCTCACAGTTATGCTCAGTGTATGATCAAGGTAAAGAGCAAAACACAGAAAATCTGATTATCATAACACGTTGCACAGTGAGAGGCAGACCTCACATAATGTAAAATCAATCCACCTAAATCTCTTTGTAGCCTGAGCTATTTCTGAGATGGGCAGCAAAGCTTTAGTGTGAGAAAGAGTGAACCCTGTGTGTGAATATGCATGTGCTGAATAACCCGCCTGCCTCGGGTGCCATGCTCAGAATGGTTAATTCTCTAATGCACGTGTATTTTACCTAAGCCCCTTTTTAGAAGTTTTGGGTTTTCATGTATATGATTAAAATTGTGGTTTGCAGTGCCAGAGCCAATTTCATGTTCTGGAGGTGAGACTGCAGCTTGCTGTGCTGCAAATGTCACCGGCGAGACGTTTGTTAGGGCTGCACTGCATGCCGGTTAATCTGTTTACTTATGCAATGGTGGAAATGTGACCTGGCTATTGTGGTGATTAACAGAGTCAAATATCCTCACATTAACTAGTGAGCTGGGCAATCAGGCTGGATTATTGTTACATTCAATTTAAATTACAGTGGCATGACAGGTCCTGAGGTATTTAGTAACGGATTTCACAGCACAGATATGCTTCATGTGTAATGAATAAACTCTGGAGAGCAACAAAAGGAAAAAAATAAAATAAAAAGGTATTTTATGATCATTGTGAAAAAATTTATGGAGTGTAGCTGGCATGAAATTCTATAAAATGAACTGGCTCCAACCAGTCCAACAACAAAGCACACACTTTTCTTCCTGCTGCTTATGAATTATTATTACTGAGTCCTCCTATGTTTACTCATTAGCATTGAACCCTTTGCAAAACTGTGATTCAAAATTGAATTCTTCTTAATTGAAAATACCCCCAGTATGCTGGGAGAAAAAATGAAGGGGGAAAATGGCAGCAGCACCACAATAGGCCAGTTAGCTCTGTGATAGTCAGAGGGGGTGGCTGCTCTGAACTTGAATATTATTCAGGATTCACAGCCGGACTATGCAAAGGAGAGAGCAGGTTGCATTCAAGTTGTTCTGCACACTGACATACATATAATTTAAATATTTAGCCACCGGTGTGCTGCTGCAGTGTGTTAGCCCACTAGCACCAGAGTGCATTAATCCTGTTCTCCGTGCGACTTGCTGACTTTGACCTGCTTTATGCTCTGTGACTGAATAACACATAGCACTTTGCTCGGGGAAAAAAAAAAACCTAAACAAAACACACTATGATCTCAACACACATTGGTTTCAATTAACTTTTAACCATTTGATTGCACTAATTCTAGGCTGTTAGTTAGCTATTGCAGAGCTGGCTGTATTGATTTTGAACAGAACAAACTGAAGCACAAAACAAAGACTGAATTTTCACAAAATAATTTTCCTTCTTTCCATTTGTTTCATTACTTATTTGCAAATATTTTTGCAGAGGCAGTTTTGATACTCAGAAAAGTTCTGACAAGAAATGAAATACTTTATGATTTCATCCTGTTTTTATCTAGCATTTATTGAAGATTAAGAGAATGATGCTACAGTACTGAACTCTTGAAAAATGTCTTATATCAAAAAGTATGGAAAGCTGCAAATAACAAGTGTCAGTGGTGAAAAATTTGTGGTTGGTGAGGTGCTCAGGTGCTGCTTGGTGGATCTGGACTAGGGACGAGCTAGTGGAGCCTCACATGGAAACCCTGACTTTGTGAGCTTGCATGTACCAATCATTTGAATGTAATATCAGAGAACTGAGAGTACAATGAAGCTTCCTTCATTTAATTGCAGTCTGGCGTAAGACCTTTAAAATCAGGAACCATTCTCTAAAAGGGAATGAGAGAACAGTGTGAATCTGTGCTGTGGCTTACAAAGGAAGCTCATTCTGATTCAAGAATGCAGTGGCAAAAGAAAAATAATAGATTTTAGGCTCCAACCTTTAATCTCAATATGCTGAGTTCAGTTCCACCTTGGTCAAAATCACTAAGAGGCCTTCAAATCCAATCCTCTTTAAGCATCACTCTGAGCTCACCTTTACATCTCCTGGATGCTTCTCCATTTCAGGGTGTCACTGCTGGAGACTCTGTGCAGATGTGAGAATTAAAGAAGAGAACCATGAGGGAAACAGATGCTCACTCAAGCTGGTCTACTCTGGATGATCATTTAGAAAAAGTTATTTCTATCTCTAAACTTATCAGAAGTTCTACATTTGGCATCTAGTAATTCCTTATTCTGTAGTGTATTTTAAAGTACTAGTGGTAAAAATTTTCAAGGAGAATACCCTGATCTCTGGAATATGTAATTACTTACCATGCAGTCCAGCAATACCTGCAGTGCTCTGAGCTCCCACTAAACTGCAGAGGAGCAACAAGCACTACAAATATCTCTTGTGTAGCAGTCTGCCTTTAGTACAAAGCAGATTTTTCCACTGTCTATGAAATATCAATGTGGAAATCAAGAGAAGATTGCATCTCTAAAACCCTCAGTTCTGCCAGACTTGCTTTTTAGCTACAGTCATGTGCAGCTCCCCATCTGGCAAGATGCAGCTGCTGAGCTTTCTGCTACTGACTCCTGTATAAAACTCAACACCTGTCAAATGGCTTTAGTATGGAGAAAGGTGTATTTTTAAAATATTTATTCAGAAGAAATCAGCATGCTCTGGGCCACTGAAATTTTACAGTTAGAGTTTACCTTAGTGTTATAGTTATGGCTGTAAAATACTCCCCTCTCGTTAGAATTTCCAGGCAATGATATTTTGCTAAAATATGTTCGTTTGCTGCCTGCTCGTCTCAAACCAGTTTGTGACAGCACACAGATGAGTCTGAGGAGCTAAGTCCAGCATTCAGCTCAGTGGTTTTTGCAGACAGTGATGAGAATGGGTCATTTTGCCATTTCACCCTTAGGCAGTCCCTGTTGCTGGAGACTTTTAGCATCCTCCCTCCCTCTAACTGTCACATGAGATAAAGTGGGAGGATACAGGATGATATGGTTTTCCTACCAATCAATAGCCTCAAAAGTATGTGCAAGAGTCATCTGACCAGAGAGTCACTGCTGTGTAGGAGGCACAGATAGAGTGCCAAATAGCAGATGCTTATTGAAGATTCTAATGATTTTAGCTGCAGAATGGATCCCCAGGTCCCTTAATTCTGCAGACTCTTCTTTTTGGAAATAGCAATAAATAAATCTTATGCTTTCCCTCTGTTCAAACTTATCTTTAGGGCTTTTCTGCCTCCCCATGACATAAAATGATATGGTTCCACTATGCAAAACAAGAACATTAGGCATTATCTGGCCTCCTGTGTCCAGAACATACTCACTCAACCCAGAACTATCCTGTCACATCAGTAAAGTTAGTAACCTCAGGTGACCAAAGCATTAATACTTTATTTGTTTGAGTTGGCTGTGTATCACATCTACTGCCTATAGAAGACAATTTAAAGTGGTTTGTGTAAGAAGCAGGAAACCTGTGAGAAAGATACACTAATACAGTAATCTAAATTATGCACAAAGCATGCATGCATGGCATAGAAATATATTTGTGATCCCTATTTTAAATGAACTCTCTGCACTAAATAGCACCAATCTTCCAAAAGGGAGACACACAAAGAACCCACAGCAGCCCCCTCATTTAGAGCCCAGTGACTCACTTGGTTGACTGAGATAGTTGCTGAGATTGCATAAAGATAGATGGTTAAAGAAAATGATGGAAGTAAATTTTCAATGAAAACATAACCTTTTCCATCTTGCTATAAATTCTGTCTAGAGCATAAATCAGTATCAGTTACATGCTTTAAAACAGCAGCTCCCCAATTGGGAACACAATGCCCTCCCCCTTGCTCATTTTAAAGGACATGGCACTATGTAGAGAGAGCAATAATTTCCTGAAGATTCATGAGCAAGGTAATTTGACATACCTGGTGCTGCCCAAGCCCAAGTTTAAGTTACTATAAATAAAAAGGAAAGAGTTTGTCTAGGCTGCTGTGTGTGTGGTGCCGAGGTGTTCAGGAGAGTCAGTCGCTGTGGGCATCCAGTTCATATGCTCTGAAGCATCACATTTCACTGGGATGCTTGACAACAGAAAAGTTTGCAAATGTTGTTCAGTATTTGGAAAGAGCCTGGAGTCACTGCAAACATTTGAGAAGGTGACAGTAATGTCTTTAAAGGGCTTCTTGTCTCAGCAAGGGTATTTCTTATCATTTATATAGTAAAACCATTCTTTGGATGTCAGCAGAATGGACTGACTGTTGGCTGAAGACTGACTTTGAGGGCTGCTTTGATTTGGAATAGATCCAGTCTAGTCCATGGGAGGAGGAGTGGGGGTGGGGGAGGGGAAATTGCACCAGGTTGCTTAATTAATCCGGATGCTTTGCTCATTATACCTTGAACTTCCTCAGAGGACAGGAACAAACTAGCTTGCTCAGAGTAAAATGAGTATAACATCAACAAAAAGCAAAAGGGGGGTGTGGGGTGGAATTATTTAGAGTGGTGAGACTGTATCTGAACAAACAAAAATGCAAGGCAAAATCTTCTTAGGTGAGTGTGAAATGTGAAAAGTAGGCACACTACTAAGGGTGTGCAAACATCTGCACATGTATCTGTGTAGTGATATACATTACCACTGCCTAAATGTGGCGAAGAATGAAGCACAACCCTTTGCTGACACTTTTTGCCCTCAGAATCAGTCTGAGGAAGTAATGCTCAGACAATTCCAAAAGTACAGGCTGTGCACCTCTGCATCCCTAGTGGCCATGCAACTTCTCCTACAACAAAAAAAATGTGTCTGCTGGACAGACAAATGTAACCTTTCTAGTTCCCTGAGAGGATGAGTCTCCTGTGGGCAGCCTGCTTTGGACCACCCAGAGATGCCACAGAAGCTTGGAAATGGCTGACACAAATCCTCCAAGATCAGCAAAGGTGTAGGTGATTCACTCTTCAGGGACACAAGGTTTCTTTAGAGACGGTGAATGATTTTGTCTTAAAAAACCCCCAAAACCATGAGAATGGATTTTCTGCAAAAAGAAAATCCATGGAATTTGCATGGATCTGCAAGAGTAATTCCCATATCAAAGTTATTCCCTTGTATTAAATGATTTGGCCATCAATAAACAAAGTCCAGAACTCTTTTCTCTGACTCACTGTATTGATGAAAGGATGTGTCTGGACATCAGTCTAGCAAAACTTCCAGGAGTTTGATGTCAAATATAGACAGATAATAAGGAATACCTGGACCAGTGAGTCCAGATTGGGTAAAGCAGATTATGAAGCACTATGCCTCTAGGGCTGCCTGGGTCTTCCTATCTATGTTTGAGCTAAACTGGCAGAGGCAAGGGATAGCAAACTAACATCAGGATAGACTGGGGAACAGAAAGGAAGGTAACCCTCTTGTGTATATAGCTTACATCAAAGTAAATTTAACAGAGGAATTTTCATCAAAAAAAGATGAAAAATTAGCCTGTCAGCTCACTTTACACTTTTACCCAGAAAATGCACACCTAGAGGACTATTGAAAACCACACAGCTTCAGACTACTCTGTTTCCCTCATGGTGATTCAGAAAGGGAAGTTGTGGGTGTCCCCTTGGAAGCTATAAAATATGTGTTTGAGGATCAAAAATATCAGTGGATTTATGAGGATTTGAATTCTTTTAGTTCCTGTCACTCTTCTATGCTGATTGCTGCCAAAAAACTAATGAATATGAGTGGAAAATACAGCATGGGCCACACAAAGATGGATCAAATATAACCTTCTCTATTGCAGCATCTTCCTCTGTGCAGCACGTCTTGCACCTTCATGGAAAAATGAAAATAATTAGCATGGTGAGAGTTATTGGCCAACAAATGAGGACAACAAGAGGATTCTGTGTGTCTGAGGCCTTCCAGCCATTTCATTCTCTGGGGATGTGAGAGTTTCACATAGGCAGATGTCAACCACCAGCACAGCACCAGAAAAGGGACAGCATCCCTTTTACACAGACTGGTTGTTCAGATAAGGATCCTATTTGTTTACTGTACATCTGGTACTTTTCCCCTCTCAGTTCCTCCTTAAGAGCATAGTACTAACAACAAAGTAGTATAATATATTAGCATAACACAGCTAGTTTCATCACTGGGGCCAGTTTCTGCCCATTTTGTCTGTGAATTTTCCCTTGAAGCCTCCACCAAAACCTTCTCACTGTTATCTTTTTTGAACAACAAAACCACTGAAAAACATCACACCTGGAGCAGCAGGAAACTACCAAGTCATGATCATTCCTCTTCAAGGCCAGCAATTAATGTCAGTGTCCCTAAAATTTGTGAATAAGGTTCTCTGAAAATATTTGTGTAACTGTGACTTCAGTAGGATCAATTTTGATCATACTCTGGTGTAAATCAGACTTGAGTGGAGTTGGTCCTGATTTATAACGAGGAGAGCCGAGACAAGCATACCTTTCTTTGTTTTATTTTGTTTCTCAATTTTTTTTCCACCGCTGTAAACATTGATCTAACCGAGACAGTGGAACCATGAATTTCCCTCTAGCTGCCCTAGGCTTAGTTGATTTTACTATTTTCACAACAAGTATCTTCTAAAATTATGAATAATATCTCTTTCTGCAGTAACTCACCTTTCCTTTTCATTATGAGTAGCAAGTAATTTGATAGAAACCCACAAAGTGGGTTAGTGGGGTAACCCCCCACTACTAATCCCCAGGTAGTGGTGGCTTCCATCCCCCTTCTCCTCAGCTGCAGACCTAACCCTGCCCACCAGGTACACCTGAAGTACCTCTTCATTAACAAAGTCACACACAGGTGGCTGCTGTGGGACACATCCTGCTCAGATGCCTAAATGCAACAAAGAAATGGAGACAGTTCTCTGTATTGCAGATAAGAATAGTGTGGAGGTTTACAGTACAGAACTGCCTGCCTAAAATTGTTTTGCAAAACACCCTGCATATGGAATCAGGGGTTTTTAATACACTTAGAAATGGAGAGAAGAAAGGTATGCTGTTGGGAATCTACAAAACTTGCATATGGATATGGAAACCCTTTTTGCTCACTTCAGTTTTCCACTTACACTTGCAGTGCCGATTTTAATTTTTTTTTACACACACACTCAAACCTTAGTCTGCAGTATTTTTATATTTACATATTACTATAGTGAATTTCATCATAGTATCTGATGCAGCTGAAGACAAATTTTCTCCTTCCTCAAAAGCTTGGATATTTCATTTTCTCCAACCTTAATCAAAATAAATATTTTTCTACCCTTAGTTTTTTCATCTCTGCATTCCTTGCTCTTTTTACCTGTGCTATGAGAATGCCATCCATGTGGCTCTAACAGGAGAGATTGGTAGGAATTCTGAAACAGTTTTGAGATGAGTGAAAATGAATTTGTCCAGCCTCAGTTCCATTGCTAATTAAATGTATGAGCAGTGCCTTTTGCTGTTAATAGATGAATGATCACCTTAGGAAACTCCTCTTTTATAAGCAGAGAACATGTTCCCTGAGGTTGCTGTGCCATTTTTAAAAAGTGATATTTAACATTGCTACAAGCAATTTGTTGTTTAAAAGAACCGATTAGCACAGTTGTTGTCCATCACAGTATGGTATGCTCCCAGTGTTAAAACATTAGCCAAGTGCTATCCTATAACCATTAAACTACCTTCAGTTTCAATCAGTTTTCTAACACAGCCGGATTAAGAAAGTTCTGTTTACCCAAATGGGATAAGGTGACTGACCAGATGTTCTGATTTTAAAAGATCTGTTGGTGTCCTAGTGATTTCCGCTGGGACATTGAATTGTCCCAGATTTTCCTGCTGAGAGCTTGAGCAGCACAAAAGTTGCTTGCAAGGTAAAGCCCCTTTAGCCACTAAGGAGTTTGGAAAGAAGGATTAAAGGAGGATCCCCCTCCAAGTGTTGAAGATTCATCCAATGTGGTTCATATTATATATGAGTTATTATAAATAAGTGTGATGGTTTCCTTTGCTGGAAAAAAGCAACAAAATTAAAAAAAGCAAAACCCCCCTACTCTGAGCATAGAGCAACTTAAGGAAAACAGGCTGCTTTTCCTGATGTAGATCTATTGCTCACACTACATGCAGAATGCTGTGGAATTCGTAATATACTTTGCTTGGTGGTGTTTCTGTGTCTCTGTGTGTATAAGGGGCAAGGGAGGAGGGCAAGGGGGAAGGAAAAAGAGAGAGAGGGAGAAAAAGAAAGAGAGAGGAAATCCTCTTTGTCCTGTGAAGTGCATCACACAGACCTCCTGTGTTGTAATGTAAAACCTCCGGGGTGGCTAGAATGACCATATGCTGTGAATGCGAGCACTGTGCCTGTTTAAATGTAAATTCACTCTGTATCAGAATAAAAGAATATCTGTTTAATATGGAATGAAGGCAGTTTGGCAGGATATGCACTACTTCAGGTAAGCCAGAATAAACAGTGCATTGATTAAAAGGAGCCCCCTATTCTGCACCTGTCATGTTCACCTCCTTTGCCACAAAGGCCTCACTGGTTTATTTACCTGTAGAGCTGTTATAATATTTTGCTTTCTAAAGAGATTTGGAAGCCACCTGCCGTACCTTTGGCATTTCTTTAACAACAAAGCACTCCAGGCTCAAGTGCAAGAGCCCATTGTTCTGTTACACAACATGGAAAAGAAGATGAATCCAGAAGCACAGGATCCAAACAGAAATTATTATTGATTTAATCACATAATCAGCAGCAAACACTTCAGGCTAAGATAGTAAATCCATAACAGCCTGCCCACATAACCACCCTTACAAATTTACCAGCAAACCACTGCACACACTTAGCAAACAAGAAGAGCAAGGGTCACCTTCACTTGGCGGCAAAATATTGACATTCCTAAAGCTTAAATATGTTTTGAGTTAAGTGTTATCAATCAGTGATAAGAGTTGAATGTCTGTTAAACATAACTACATTGGCAGAAGGATTATAGAATGCTTTCTTGCCATAATCTAGAAGCATCTTTCAGACAAAACTCTGCTTGAAATCAATTGTGCACAAGGAGCTGCCTGCTGAGACCCATTCAGTGACTTACAAAGGAAGAGAGAGTCTCCCTGTGATCTTTAACCATAACCGGTTATCTAATGAGACCAGGGCTTTAATTTCTTTTCACATCAAACATAGAATCAATGCTCTGGATTCAACAATGTGTGTAAACAGGCCGTGAAGCCATCTCTTCAGATGGCAGCCAATTCAGCCTTCCAAGCCCCCTGGCATATTTATTTCAGCGAATCCCCCTTTAGTTCCAGGTAACTGCTTCCATCGTGTTGCTGCTGGCTCCCTCCGCACGGATGGCAAGGAAAGCTCCCTCTTGTCAGACACCTTCCACTGTCAGTGTAAAACCTGGGCAGCTGACTCTTGTAGAAATACTGCAAAAAGTATTTTCACGCTTCTTCTCTGATCAGTTTAGCAATCCTGTCTCGATTTTAACAATTATTACAGGCAAAGAGTGTTACAGCTCACATCCCCTTCATATCTTGCCATCAAATGGCAGGATGCTGCTCTCACTCAGACAAAATGTAGTAACATCACTGTGGTTTACTTTAGAATTACACTGGCATAACAGGTGACAACCTGGTGCAAATGTTTAGAGCAAACATCATCTGGGAAAGCCTAGTGACATTCCAGAGAGGATTAAAATGTGGTTCAGCAAACTGATTCATTCAACCCTTGTCCTGCTCTGGGATATTTACAAAGTGGTCTTTTTTTTTTTGAGAAGATGACATTTTAAAGCATCAGTGTTTATTCTTAAAGATTTTGAAATTTTATTTTGCACGTAACAGGACATATAGTACAAAGACAACATCTCTGACAGCCTGACCTAAATAAAGAAAAGGATTTTCCTAAATGTAATGCTGCTGTAATTCTTTGTCTTTACTGAGAAAAGTGGATGGCCCTGTTGTATTGCTCTGGTGAGCAGAACTCCACTACACCAACCTCTCTGCTGTGTTAGGCTGTGCCATCTTGCTGCCCATGGACAGTGTCTGGCCCCAGGCCTGCTGCTGCAGGACGTGTTGACATCTCTGTGCTTCACTGCTGTTGGCCTAAAGCACTCCTGCCTCAGAAACCAGGAGAACATGAGCTTCAGCCACCAACTTGGACTCAAACTGGTTCATCTATAACTCAGGGAGCTACAGGCAACACTTATGACCACATGAAATCTTACCTGCCTTTGTATTTTCATGCAATAAATTTCCAGTAGCAAATGATAGTCACACCAAAAGATAGAAAACCAGTAGCAAATTACTTGATAGAATACCTCAGAATGTGCCTGGGAAGGCAGCAACTGAAAGTATCTATACATAAGAAAAGTATATTGGAATGAATCATGCTCTGAAAACAGACTCTGGGCTTTGATTTCTGAAACAGATTTGAGAGTTCAGATTTATTTTTTTTAGCTGGAAAACACCAGTCAGTGGGCAGATACTAAAGGAGGGATAAAATCAGAGTTTCTCCTCCCAGCACTCTCCCTCAAGACTCACAGTTTTGCACCAGTCAAAGCCTCTTTAACTACACCAATGCTTCAGAACAGGGTAGGAGAGGGAGCCCAGGTGTTCAACACTGAACTGTTTTAACCAAAGAGGAGTTGAGAAGCTGCAAAAGCAGTATTATCTGCTTTTGTTGTGAATGACAGTGTGAACAGAGAGGTTGATTCTGCTAGACCTGGATCCCAGTGGGAAGGTACCTCAGAGGCAGTGAGGTAAAGGAGAGAGTCAAGTGGGGGGTTTACAAGGCTGGGAGAAGAAGTCTGTGTGATTGGAAGTGGCCCAAAAGACTAAGCTCAGAAGCAATTCAGATCCTTGCCCCTTTTGTTAGTGCAGCTACTGCCACCATGGTGGTGAGCAGGTTCTTTCACAGTATGATTGCATAAATAGACCAACATCAGTTTAAACAGTGTAGTGGAGAAATCTGAACACAAAAGACAAAACAAAATCCAGACCTCTCTGCACTTAGCTAATGTCTAAGAACGGCTGTGGTGACGCACCTAGTAGAAAGCAGGAATACTTTTAGATGGCTTGTAATAAGAAGAGCCCAACACATACCAAATACCCCTCCCCAAAAAAACTGCAGTAAATGCAAGAACACCTGAAAACAAATAGATTTTATCTTAAGTTCTCTTTGTTGAGGAATGTGGGGATGGGAGGGGAAGAAAAGAGATTTCTAATATGCTGCCCTACAATATTTGTATCAAGCTAGTCACAAATGTATTTCAGATTCCTCCCCTCACTGATTTTTTTTTAAATTTAACTGGACAAGGCTGTAAGCAACATGATCTTACTTTAAATTTACATGTTTTGGACAGGATATTGGACTAGAGATATTCTAGAGTTCCTTCTTAATTCTAATTGCTTTATGATTCTATGATTTTTCCCTGCAAGATGTTGACATAAAAAGGACAACTCTGCCTTCAGGAGAGATGATGTAGTGTCAAATACAGGGAAACAGAGATGTGCTTTTTTGTAGAGCTTTAAGAGCATCACTCAGAAAAATGTTTACTAATGTGCTGAGCTCTCACTGCATCAATGAAGGAACAGCATTAACCATGTAACTCAGAAGGTCTCACAGTACTCCAGCAAATTTGTGCCCAGATGCACATGTATTAGGGAGATGCAGAATGGAGGCATTCCTATTAACATGTGACCTTAGGAGAAGCTTCATGGTGCCAAAAAAAAAAAAAAAAGAAGAAGAAATGAGTAAGAGAGGGGAAAAGAAAGAAGAATCAAGATCTAGAAAAAAATGCAAGAGTAGAACAACAGGTTCTTTTCTCTGGACTTATAGTTCCAGACCAAACAATTATGTTGAAAAACCTGAAGACACCCAGGTGAACGTCTTCAGGACATGCTTTAGCAGAGAAGCAAAAGGCTCCTTTGGGTACCTTTGAAATATGTTCCAGGGGTGGGAAGGAAGCAATAAAAGATACTGATACTAGGTTATAGAAATAAAATTGTATATTACAACAGAGTACTTTTCTATATAATAATTTCATTTAAAAATCTTTTCTATTGATTCTCTAATTAACCTAACAACCATAAAGACAATTACAAACAAATATAGACATAAATCAAATAGATACTGTATAAACAACTGAACTTAATTTAGCTGGCCCACAGAAATCATTATGCAAGAATACCTGACATGGCACATACCCAAGTAATGGAGAATCTGAAAGATAACTATTGGAAGAGAATAATGAATCTAAAAAAAATTTAATCCAAACACAAATATGTCAAATACCTGTAAACTGACATAAAATGATGAAGGCTAAGCTTGATTATTTAATATAGAGCTCTAAATCCATACTTAGACATATTAATAAGAGTTTTATTTTACAGATGTGTTAATCATTTATAACCCCCTTGATAAGGGAGGATCAAGCCTTAACTACACAAATACAGACCTAAAAATAACACTACATACTCAAATAAATGGGATAAATTAACATATTTATTGAAAAGTGTACGCAGAATGATATCAGCTATTTGTCTTCCAGTGGTGATTCTTTGTATGGCTTAAAAAAATTGCTGTATCTGATTTCCAGTGTTTAGATATGTTATGTGAGAAATGCCTCTGAAAAAATCAACATTAAGATTTCTTCTTAGAATGAGAAGGCTCTTTTTTCCCTCAGCTACAGTAGATGGATGAAAATAATTGTAAATAAAAGAATACTTTGGAATTAATATTTTGAAGAATTTTACTCCTACATTGCTGGTAAAAACTAGTGTTCATTTACTCATGGAATAATCTGGCAGTTAATTTCATTTGGGCTTCTTACCATTAAGTTTATATTCATATATATAATATATAATATAATAATAATATAATATAATAATTATATAATATATAATTTCATGTCTTATTTTTACTCAACCATTTTTTGCCATTATTTTAACTTTCTTAAACATTGTATTATTTCTGCAGAGAAAGAATACACATTGGTACAAACCCAAGAACACGAAATGGAAAGTTCTAATGTCAAGTCAGTTGTAAAGGTAAAAGGGTAAACCTTAGAAAACATCAGGAAAAATTGCTTTTTTTTTTTTTTTTTTTTTTTTTTTTTTTTTTTTTTTTTTGAGGTCAGTTCAGTTGTAGATGCTCCACATTTTGCACATCTGAGGGTATATGCATGATGTTGGCGTAAATTTACTGATTTTCCCTAACATTATAATTTTCTATTGGAAAAAAATTGCAGTCTGGACTGAGCCTGTTCAGGCAGCACATTTTACAGTTTGCCCAACTTCTTTTTGAAAATGACTGTTAATATCTGTTTCAGTTTTCACTGCTGTAAGTTAAGGGGTTCATAGTAATTACTTATTTTTCAACAGATAGTGGAAGAACTTGAAATGCAAATAAGTACTATGCATGTGAGTTGTACTTCTGCAAACTAATTGCACAACTCTGCACATTGAGTTGGATGATTTTCTAAAATGTGATATGTTTTGACATGGAAATTGTGAGCAGTGAACTAGAGCTCTGGTAGGGGTTATCAGAATAAAATACAAAATAAATATTAGAAATTCCTTCGCCTTGATCAGCAGTTCAAGGTGTTTTGGGAAAATGGACATTTCCTAGGCTCTGCCTATCAAGCAACACAGCAGCAAGCAAAAAGGCTGGTAAAACGTGTGAGCAGCTATATCAATGTTGCCTCTATAAATCTGCCAGCACATAACCCCAGGTTTAAACCTATTCCCTATCATGCATATATTTTTTATGCAAAATAAGGCAGAAAAATACACTCAAATGTATGAAGTCAAAGCCATTAATAAGTTAGCAAATACTTGTATACCTGTTAATAAAGATCTACAAGAAAAAGAAAAACAAAGAACCAAAGATTTTGCTCAGTATCTCAAAAGTGCTGAAAGAGCCATGTGTATCTCTTATCTACCTGACTCAATTGTTTGTGTGCCTACAGGTACCCCCTGTGATTAACCAACATAAAACCGCTGTACAAATAGATATGTTATGTTCCCTAATGCATATAGCAAATGGATGAGATTTTGATTTAAATAGATTTGTCTACAAATCAATCCATTTTTAGGAATGGGTTACAGAAGGATTTATTTTGTCTTACACTTGACAAATTTTTTCAAAAAGAGACTCCAAAAACTTTCAGATTTGGTCATTTTCTTTCTCAAGATATCATATCTTTGGAGAATGTAGAAAGATATAAAGAAGTTGATCTCACAGTACTGAAAGAGGCTGTGACACTATCACCAGGACATTTGAAATCTCCTGTCTGTGAAGAACTGGGAAAAACTGTAATTTTTCTCAACTTCAAAGTTAATATCCTTTTTCAACCTCCCATAGTGCATGCTAGTTCGCTGTAGATTTTTAGAATTGCTGGTTTTGATCCATCCTTCCCTAACAGTACAGTAAAATGTATCAAACAACACCAAACATTACAAAGGTTGCACAGAACTCTCATAAGAAATAACATTTGCTGTTACCAATTCAAGCTACATTTAAGTGATAATTCAGAGAATATGGCACCAACTTTTTTCAAAATAATCAGGAAACCTTGAAGCACTTCTGGTAACATTATGGTTTTATTTGAAGATGCCAGCAAATATCCCACTTAGTGTTTCCCCTAAACCTCTTAAAACTCCATATTTTCAAACTTCTTAGGAAAAGGAGAAAATAATCTAACTTGTAAACAAAACCCTAAACCTAGTATTTGCCATTTTTTAGTGGCTAGGATGCTTTATTTTAAATTTTATTTGAATGCTTTAAGTTCAAAAAATAGGCTAAAAACTTTCCCTGACATTCTGCTGCTGGGTAATAGGCCTTGGTTAAGTTACATGACTATTTAAAAAATATAGCATCAAGAAAACTGCAAATCAACAGTCAAAATGTTGGTAAGAGACGATCAAAAAAATCAATTTACAATATAAAGGTTTGGTACATACTATAATTTCTTAAAATATAAAATAGGACTATGAAAATTAAAAGCTATTGCAGGTTAGCATGGAAGGGTCAGAATTTGATTTTTGGTCTGTATTGTGTTCATGGACTTTAGTAAGGTGCATTAAAATTTATTAAAAGTGATCTGTAGCATTTTCTTTTAAAGGCTTGATGAGACCTCTGGGATGCAAAGATAGTATCATTATCAATGGTCCAACTGACTTTTTACAACAGCCTTTGACACTACATAAATAAAGAGAAATGAACACAATTTTCGCTGCTTCAGATTTGCAAAGCAAGTAGAAGTAGTTAGTGTTGGTGAATCTATTTATAGCAAATACTTTGATTTTTTATTAATTTAGCCTTCCAGCCTGCTGATAGATTACTTTCAGATGAACTCACGTATATATACATATATATATATACACACATATATACACACACACACACACGTATGTACACACACACATATATATGTACATATATGTATATATATGTGTGTCTGTATGTGTGTATCTATATTTATACGATACTGCTTGCCACTGGCTACTTTTGGATGAAATATGGGATTTGTCACATGTTTATACGTTTACTCACATAGTCCTCAGATTTTTCATGCTCAGGAAAAATTCTTTGAATAAATAATTGTTTGCATAAGTCTTCAAGCAGAACAAAATTAAAGAGATCATAAATATTGATAGCAACAAATCTGTTTATTTTATTCCAACAATTGCCTGCAAATTTTTTTTTGCTTCACAATATTCATTCAGCTGCAGTAGACAGGAATATGGCACATTCCTTTTCTTGGCAAGACTGTGAGAAATGAAGGAAAGAAGCTTATCTGTCTCTAAAACATTTTAGAACCTTCAGCTAGTTTAAAGCTCAATCCAGGAGGTGCAGAATCCTTCCTGTGGAATGCTGAGCACAACACTATCACTGGCTTTTGTTTCTATGGGTATCCAGTACCTTCCAGGAAATGCTTCATGGCAATTTGTTTTCTATTAACATTTACAAACAATCTGAGGTTGCAATGTTGTCAGAATGTGAATGGCTTGTAAATACTTGTTGTAAGATATATGCTAGCATGGAGTTTTCCAGGCCTATGGAAACAGTGGCTTCTTAGTAAAATGCAGGATTAGACCCTGGCACCACTCATTTTCAGCTGAGGTTTACAAACATGGATACAGAGAATACATCCTTCACAAAGCGAACGAGAAAATGTCTTCAAACTTTATTACGCAAACAACACTTTTGGATGTGGGAGGTAAAGAACTCCTCACAAAATTGAAGGGATTTGATTATGAGGTAGGAATTTGTTCTCCAGCCTCTGTTCCCTTAATATCAGTGTTTTCTATGATGGCTTAATATATTTGAGACAAGCATATCACTGCTCTGTTTAGGATAAGGAAAGAAAAAGTGATCTGTGACCATGAGACATCTCATTGCTGAGACATTGATGGAAAAAAAAATATTATGGAATCTGCAAGATGGTGCATATATAAAGGTAAGTCTGTTTCTAATATTTTTGTATTAATGAGCATATTCTTCTTCAAATATACCTATTTAACTAATTTAATTTCATTTGTAAAAATGTAGCTCTCTGAAATAGTCAGTAATATGATAAAGCTAATTAAGACATGCATGGTGTTAACAGTTTCATTAGAGGAGATAATATTGCACAAGAAAAATAAGAAATCATTATGATGAATGCCTCAACATTACATTACATGTTAATGAAGTGTAAATGATCTAATTATTTTTGAAAGAATACAGATTCGATTAAACTGTCGGAATTAAATTGGAAAGGACAGCCTATTGTACTTTTTATGTACAGACAAGTTAGCGTTAATTAGGCACAATCTACAGGAACAAATGAGGCACAACCCTCGGTGAACAATCATGTATCCGTTGCTCAAGGCAGGTTTCATAAAGAAATATATTAGGGGAAAAATTGTAAGTCAATTAAATACAGTGCTTTAGCAGTGGGAGGGAAAATGAGCAAAATCTCTGTTCCCTCCCCCTACATTTTGAGTGTTTATAATGCAATCACTCTGCCTGTTCTGCTCCATCACTAAATTCATAAATACTAATTTTGCTGATGAGACATTTTGATTGGTTTGCCATCTACTTTCCATAAATGACTTTCTGGAGACAGCATGGATTTTGGATGGAATTCTTTTTCTTTGGGCTCTGTTCTCTGCTCTGACCTAAGGTAAGGTAAGGATAACATGAAATTAGTAGGTCTTGCAGGTGAGGAAGAAAATATTACTCAACCACTGACTTCACTTGGATGTTCCTAAGGGACTGATAACTATCATGTGAAATTTAGCTTAAATCAAATGTAATTTTAGTTCCTTTAGACTACCTTATGCTACATTTTCTCCCTGTTTTAAGAGCCCTCTAAAGACCCACATGCAACTCCAAATATGGTATTAAAATGCTTTGACAAAACAAAATATCTACTTGATTAGTTCAAGCTAATTCAAAAGTCCTGGAGACTCTGGATATATCAGTAAGGCTTTTGTATAACTTGATGCTTCATTCCAATGATGTTGAGCTTCAAGGTTTTCCTGCCTTGCACATTTAAGAAGGAGGCACACCAGCCTGCTGACTCTTCATCTAGTTAAGGGAGAATTAAAAAGAAAAAAATAAACCTGCTGATATTGTTATCAGTCGGCTATCCTCAACATCCAGTAGACCCCCATAAAGCCCAATGGCATAAAGCAGAGATGAAGAAGTTGTTATTGCACATGAACTGATGTTGCTCTATGCATTCTTACCTGTACAACTTGTTTGTAGGAGTGTTGTAGCTTATTGAATGAGACTTCCTCGGTGTGCAGAAAAAAAATCATAAGCCTACCCATCCTTATCCCCACACACTGCCTCTCCTTCCTCTCCTCCTTTTTTAAATGAATCTCCTTTTTCAATGCTTACACACAAAGCAATCTTCTTAATCCACAGTTTACAAAGCATCTTTGACCAGGAGTTCTGTGGGTCCACAAAGTACATTTTTAATAGTCACTTCCATGTACACATCCATGTGACATACACCAGAAGTTTGTTCATATCAGAGGATATTCAGAATAACTTTACTCCAAAAATTAATATAATACAAATGAGATTATGTGATTGAACACACAATTATTCAGAAACACCCTATAAAAATGAAAAATTGGTAATTATACATGTTCCTGATTTTTCAGCTGGATCTCACTGCTGAGAAAGGATGAGGTCCAACTTCTTATTGGCCCAGGGTACCAGGAGAGCAGTGGACAGCTGCTGATGACCTGGAGCACATCCACCTATTTTGTAATATCCAAAGACACATGTTTTGTGGAAGGACAGAGCCATGCAGACCCAGATGGACCACCCCTTGGCAGTTGTGTGGATGAGTAGCAAATCACGCCGGTGTACTGAGACATCATTTTGAACAGATCAGATGCATCTTGTAGCTCTGGGCTCTGCTTTCTACATCAAGGCTAATCTCAACCTGACTACATAAATAAAGGCAGGATCAAACTTTCTGCAGTTAAAATACTGCAGTGTTAATGACTGTTTCCATGTGGTTTCAGTTATTCCATAAAATAAAAAGCATAATAAATTCTATAAAATAAAATGCACCTAAAAGCATAACCAGGGATAAAAACCTATAGGCTGGGTAGCAGACATCTTTGTCAGAGCCTTAATATGTATATAATCAGTGCCATAAAACATAAAATACAGCATTTTGCCAGAAACTTATAAAGATATTGAGGATTATTCTCATTACCCCAAGTAGATAAGAGGATAATCAATTTCAGGTAATTGTTAATCTTGTGTGCTACATAGTCACTTTTCAGCTTTTTGAAATTACTTTTGCCCATAATTATTTCTTCTCTCTATTGTTATTCACATCTTAAGGTTTGATATGCAATAGCTAATCACAATATTTTTCTCAGAGTTCCTACTGAGTCCACCCAAATTATGTCATTTTATTAATACAGAACTGCACAGGCAGATCAGGTGATCATTTCCAGAGTGCAGTACTTCAGAAGGACTAACAACATCCATGCAATTGGTGGGAAATAAGCCACAAAACAAGGGTGGGATCCTGGATTCAATGTAAACATGAGGGAAATTAGCCTTTGCACACCAGTTCTGAGACAACAGAAGGGCTACAGCTCTTTGCTCAGTGTTAGAAGGCAGATGGATTTAATCTGGTGTTCTCTTTTTACAAGCTGTCCTTCTGGATCACCCAGAGCTGAGGAGGTACCTGAATCCTATGGGACGGGAGGTGGCTTCCTGCAGCACCTGCCTTTCAGGCAATGGCATCATCCAGTCTTACATGGCATCACGCTACCATGAAGGCAGATACCAAAAAATGGTTTGTTTCTTTCTACCCATTGCACCAACAGAAATCCGTTCCACCACAGCCTCACCTCTCTGGTGTCTATGTCATCTATTAGTTTCTGTTGTAAATGTATTCTTAGGTGGGATATGCTCATTGGTTCTGTGTAAACATTGTCCTTAAGCTTTAAGAACTGTTCTCCTGCTAGTGTTTTTCTTTCTGATCCATTCACAGAGACAATACTTTCCCTGCTTAGCTTTGTTTTTCTAAACATAATTGGCTCTTCTATCACTTTTCCTGAAGTGGGAATCTCCATTGTCCCAGTGACGTAATGATCCTTCCAGGTACATCTTCTAGTCTGACTCATTTTTTTTTTTCTGACAGGGGTGATAACAACTGGACACAGCATTCTTGGTGAATTCTTGGTAATAGAATAAGAACTTTGAATAACATTGTTAAATTTATTAACTTTTATTTTCCATTGATCTTTCTCATATCCAGTTTTGGACTTCTGTTAGATTAGGTTCTGTTAGTTTATCCAAAATGCTGCAAAAAAAAAGGGGAAGAACAGAGAAAAAAGCACAAAGCTACAAAAGCACCTAACATAATATTGTCTGGATTTTAAAATCTAAGAATCAACTGTTCCTACTGTGCTTTACTAAATGCTAATGTAGATAATACAACTTAAGACATCAAAACTTTAGCAATGGTTGGGATCTGAGATTGTTTGCCTTTTGACTACTAGTTTCTGATATGCTAGTTGCTTTAAAGCTTCTGCCCCATTCATCCTCATATTCTGCTGCAAATGCATAGATACTATAATAAACTGTCATTTAAGTATTTCATTCTTACCCTTTCATTTTTTCATGTATCCTTGTCATAACGATAATCAAATTTATTGTCATTATCATTTAAAATATAATATGGGCTAACTAACCCAAAGGAGTAAGTTACATATTTCAGATTGATTTTATTAATCTAACATATTCATTAATTCCCTGGATGAAACATAATATGTTAACTAAGCATTTATTTTATAAATATACAAATAAAATACTAAAAAACATTACTCAAAACTACTTATCCTGAAATATCAGGATTCATCCAACAGCTTTTAAAACATTTTAAAATTTGATACAAATAATTAAAAATTAATATAATCCAACATTTTCAGGTTTCTAAGGGAGTATCATGTATCTGGGAGGACAGTTTGAGACCAATAATACCACAAACATTATGCACATTGAAATGAAGAATAAAACACTTACTTTTTGTTTTTTACTGTTTTTCATGTAAAAAATCTAGCAGCATTATGTCAACAACATATACAGTTATTCAAATGGAGCTGTGAAAAGTCCTATATGTATTGGTTTCAGGCTACTAACAGAAACTTCCAATAATTTGAGAAATAATTAATATTCCACTTTCATATACATGCCCACAACTTGATTTAAAATGAATAGTGTGGATATACAAGATGTAACCGTGAAAATTAATTTTGCCTCTTCTAGATATTGTCTTTGTGCAGTGCGACATTTTTTTAGATTTATTTATCATTGCATTTAGATTTATTGACAAATATGTCTTTTTTAATATCAATGAAAATTGCAGAATTGGATATACAAGATTTCACCCATGCATATGAAATAACTTGCTATGTGAAATCAGGTCCAGCTAGATGTATAATCTTATTTATTTTAAGAGTATATGCTTAATTTAATAGGAGTACTCAGGTTTCCTAGATAATTTGAGACTTTTCCATTTTCCATTGTTTTGTTGGAAGTTTGTACATTCCATAGCCAAAAGCAGTGTTTCTTGAAAAAGTGTAAGATACCTTTAAGTCAGACTGAGAGAATCTACAGTGCAAAATCTGAAGGGAACTGCAATAAATATGTATCTTTCACTTACAAATATTTATAGAAGCATCAGGTTTCTTCACCCAGAGTAACTTTTTGCAACACTTCTGTATTCGAACACTCCCCATTAATGAGACATGGAATCCACAAGCAATGTGATACAAAAGCATCAGCCACTTAATGAATTGCAATGTATTTGATTAAACTATATGAGTAATTTGCATGTAGTAGGAAGTAATGACCATCCCATTTGATGTGCATTAGTGTTCCAATTTCTCCTCACTGCTCTATTTTCTCCGCAGTAAAAGCTCAGCCACAATTTGCAGGAAACCAGCTCGCTTTCCTACCGCATTTGTCAAAAGAGCCAAACTCCTGCAGGCCCTTTGCTAGAGTGGACAATTTCAGGAGCTATAGTGACAATGAATAAAGAGGTCAAAGTACTTGACTGGATTTATGGTACATTAAGAGACTGCTGCAGCCATGGTGGTGGAATTAGGGCAGCCATTTAACTCAGCTACGGGGACCAAGATCCCAAGGTGAACATTTTGTGGTGAGTTGCAAAGTGTCTACAAAATATCTCTACAATCCACATGCTGTAATCTTCCTCAGCCTGGAGACTTCTAATAGGGTTAGTAGTAAAACTCTAATAAGATGATGGCCCTATATGGTATGTACTTTGAATCCCTTGAGAGCTTTTTGCTTATCTGTAAGACATTCCCACAAGTTTAATTTTGAAAACCTCCAGTGTGGTAATGATTCGTCATGAACTATGATACTATTATATATACTCTGTAAGCTTTTAATATAACAGTCTCCACCTAAATGGATTTTCTCAATGGAAAACAGATTTATTTTTAACTTTATGACTTCTTATACTGTAATTTGATAACTATAATGCCAATAGGTTAATCATATTGATGAAGTACCCAGAGAGACTGTATTTAACACCGCTTACCCTGTGGAAAAGTAACCTGATTTAGTGGAAACCTTTTCACCTTTAGTGGCAGGGGAATAACTGCTAGTTTGGCCCTGTGTTCAAACATATAATTCCATAGGCTGGCATGTAACCCAAAGGCAATATTACCACTGAAGGATTGATCTGAATTAACAAGCTTTAAAAAGGGGGAGGGGAGAGAGTACATGGAGAGGGAAAAGCTGGGAGAGACAAAGAGAGAGTTCTATGGCAAGCGAGTACTCACTTGGTATCTTTCTTTGTATATGAAATTCTCTTTCAGATTGTTGTTTGGGCAAATTATTTCTGCTATGGAATCAAGATAATTGCTAGCTTCTTTGTTAGTTTTCTGAATTCACATGGTGGATATTAGCTGAGACTTTTATTTGTAAAGACCTGCACAAGATGAATGAAATGTTACTTACTGCATATATGTAGACTAACAAACAATTTCCTTCAGGAAAATAAAGGATCACTAGTAAATTTCTTTCTTCTGAAATATACAGCTGCAAGCAATTTGTTCAGCAGTTTTACTGTGTATCTTGAGAACTTGCAGAGATCAAACAGAATGCAAAGGTGGCCTTCATTGCATCAGTGCCCTGTCTCTTTATGAATGCTCTTCCTTGCAGCAGAAGTCTTCTTAAACTCAGCACTGCTCTTTGGTGTGCCCATGCTCACCAAAATACATGATTACAGGAGCCGTAATACCTGCAGACTACCAGCCACTGGACTGTAGGATTGTCAAAAACTGAAAAGGGTAGTCTGAAGTACCTCCCTTCTTGAAACAAATCGCATGTCAAAATAAATTTACTCTTCACTACCTAAGACATTCTTTCTTTGGGAGATAGCCATCCTTGTAACACAGCCTGTACCTGAATTTTCAGGCATTGGTGAAATAGGTACTCTATTAAATAATACTAAATAACATGAGCTGAAATCATGGGTATAACTGAGAGAGAGAAGAAAATTATAGCAAGTGCTTCTAAGGAACTTAATTACTCTAAAAATTGTTCTTCAGCTGCTTTTCTGTCTCATCACTGTCTTCTGATGAGAAAATGAAAATCAACAAAAATTAGAGAGCAGACAACATGGACATTCTTCTTCAGAGGTGTACCAGACATCTAGCTTATAGGACAGATCTCCCAGAGATGTTGGGAATGCAGGCAGCATGATGTCTGGAGTGACACTGCTGGTGCTCAGCATTACAGTGATGTGGCCTGTGATCCTCATAAGAAATTAAACCTTATAACCTTAATACCATACTGAACTCTACTTGTTACAAGCTGTAATGCTTTAGTTTGGGGTTTACTGAGGATTCAAAGGAGGGAAACCTGGACTGGAGAATGATAGGGATGTAAGGAGTTAACTTTTTTAAGCAGGTAGGCAAGAACAGTTTATAGTGCTGACGGATGGCTAAATGCCATAGCGCCACTCTTGATTTATTTGCTTCTCTTATGCAGCCTTGAATTTCAGAGGGAGATGTGAGGCTTAATTTAGCTAAAGGAAGAGCACATTTGGGACTTCTGCAGCTCAGTAGTTTCCTTGATCTGCAGAAAAAGGCAGAGGAGCTGTGGGGGGCAGCATTGTCAAGTGCACCCACCAGTGCAATCAGTGCAATTTTTATTTCAGCATAATTGAAAGAAGACAATTATGACTCATTCAGTTAAATATAAGATATGGAAAGGGCAACATAAATACATGGAAATAATAATGGAGTATTGCGTTTCAGATGAAAGAAGAGAGCTGATCTATTGCCAACACTTATGATATGAATCATAAATTTTGCAATAGTTGACACTCCTTTAGTAGCCTCTGTTATGGAAGTAATGCAAAAACACAGGGGATTTTCTGGTTTTGTTTCATCTGTAGCAGCTTTGCAGATTTATTATGGAAATGATGAGCCCTGGAAAATATGAGCCCTTGGAAAATATGAGCCCTGCAGAAGGCAAACAATAAAAGAAATGAGAAAATTTATTCATTTTCCAAAGCTTGTTACTGTTACTTCAGCTATGGAATTCTGAAACTTGACCTTGAAACTGTTTGGGAATGGACAAGCACTGTGATAAGATAAAGAAAATAAAAGATAAAGAATAGAAGACAGATAAAGAAAAGAAGACACAGGTAGATGTCACACAACTGAAGCCAAAAAAGATATTTTAATATAACAAAGCATTTGAGGAATGTATGAGGTCTGGAGACCCTGGTCCTGTATTTGCTGTACCACTCTATTCTCAAGGAAAAACCCACAGTTTCCTCATAGATTTTACCATCTAACTGTAGAACAAGAATCTAATATGTTGATGTAAGTAAAATAATGGGATGTGAAGTACAAAGGAATGCTGAAGTAGTCATGGACAGCATAAGCAACCATGATCCAGAATGACTGTCAGGGACCTAATTCTTAGGGTTTTGGAATTTTACTTGGAGTTGCATCAGCTCTGCTTTTGTCACGGTTCCTCTTTCCTGACTACTTTTGATTTTTTCAAGTAATGAACTGCAATCCTTGCTGTATTTCAGGGGAAACAAACAAGTGCGTATGTAAAATATGTTTGGAAATGGATTTGCAGTACTACTTGAGCTCTCACTGAGTTGAGTCCTTCATCAGAAGCTAATTTAGAGAAGTGATTACTACACATGTCCACTGGGGCCCTCAACATAGACCTATTCCTAATAATTAGTAGTAACAAAAGCAATACGTAGTAAAAAAGAACCGCATTCTACTTGCATTATGGATTAAGGTTTTCTTTTTCTAAACTAGATTCAGATCCACATTTTAAAAACTTTTTCTTTTTTTAATAATTTGATGGGGTAAAATGCAATATTTTTTCAGTTTTCACCTGGGACAGACAGGCACTGATTGTTTCATGCCTTTTCTGCTTGTTCTACAATGGTCTTCTTGAAACTCCTGGTATTGTCTCTGTTCTTTGCCAATATCAGTTCCCAAATTGCAGAGACCTTTAGGGTAAACAGCACAACCCAAGGGCAAGTCAGGACAGCACCATAGCGGAGAGATCACCTTTTTTAGATGTCTCAAAATGAACCTGAGTTCCTTTTCCAATATTTGGATTCAGTGTCATAGTTTTAGCCAGCCTGTTCAGCCCACAAGACTGCCCTATTCTGCCTCTCAGTGATAACAGACATAGTGTGCAAGGCTGAAGATGAATTTCCTTCTCTCCTGAGAGGATCTTTTCATTTCTAAGGAAGCAGAGACGTTTTTCATGCTGCTGAGTTTTTATTTAAAAACTAGTAACATCTGAGAAACAAGTTCAAAAAGGACTAGTGTTAATGGGGAGTGTAATGTCTGAAGCTGTGTTAATTTTAAAGATGGAAAAAGTGAACTGATAATGGCAAAGGTGAAAGAGGAAAGAATAAAATCTGTTTCAGGGTGAAAGGACAGAAATATCCAAAGTCACTAGTTTTTAGAAATCTCTAAACTCATCCTCTATGTCCAGTGCAATGGAGGCTGGTAAGTATAAGTCTTGCTGCTATTAGAGAATGTGTGACCAGGCAGATCTGCACTTAACTGTCACTGTGTTTCTCTAGAACCTCTGCTCTAGAGAGGAGGCTTTCAATGCAGAAATTGGATGAAAAAGTTGAGGTTTTATTACAGATGTAATAAAACAGTGTTCATGGAATAGTAACCCAGAAACATACCACCCAGAGTTACTGGTAGTGCACTAAGAGAAGTACTTTAAGAAGTGTTTAATTCACTGTTTGACTGGTAGTTGGGAAATTAGAATCTTTTTTTAAAAGCAGGAAATGTGCTGTGGTAAATTGTTCCATCCCTGCTGTGCTGATGGATATCTTGTCTCTTGCTATTGACTATAGTGGCTGTGGCTCTAGAGTAGGGCTTGCCAAACTATTTAGAGTAAAATTAAAAATCCCCTAAAATTCAAACACTTTGAATCCCATTATAGCTTTATGAAATGGACTTCTTTCACAAATAACAAAATATTATTTATCTTTTAACTCTCAGAATTAACACCAAAACTCAAGTAAAATCAACGTAACACTCACAGGCCTCAGTAGTCTTGCAGATGTATGCTTTGCACTGGGAGATATTTGTGTTCTAAAAATTCAAAAGTTCATTTAAATTTAAAATATTTTAATGTAATGCAGTGATTTCAGTCCTAGTGTTCAAGTACCAATTAATACAAAATCAGGTTTGTTAAATTAAATCTGTGCTGCAATGCCAACTGTATTCCATAACATTTCATATGTGCTTCTGGATGGCAGACAAGTTTGATTTCTTCAGTCGCCTGCTGTATATGACTTACAGCTTGTTTATGTGCAAGTGCAGGCAGGTGGTAGGGATATCAAACATTTGGGAAAGTCACAGGTTTTGGGAAATCCTGTGACCTGTGGTCAAGCTAAAAGTGCAGAAAGTGAAGAAGAAACAGGAGATGACATAATGCTACATCAAAACTGTTTTGTCAGCAGCAGTCTTGTGGAAAGGCCCAGTGCTAAGGATTGGTTTGAAAAGTTCCAACAGTTTGTTGAAGAGCATCTGTTGGGCAAAGGCAAAAGGAAAAAGGAGCAGGAGGACCTGTCCCATATGGAGAAGGTGCAAAACCACTGCAGAGCAGCAGATGAAAATATCATGATGCAACTATTCTGAAACAAAGGTGTACTGTAACCCAGTAATGAAGAATAGCTGAATAAGAAGTGGTTCATGTTGCCTCTAGATAAATTTCATCCCATACTGCTGCCCTATATGTTTTGAGTTCAACCAAATCACCTTTCTCTCGTAGGATGTGCATAGACAGCTACAGACAGTGTCCCAGTGGTATCATGGTGAACACCCATGTGGTTTGCTGGACATGTATGAGATCTTCATTCTACATTTTATATCGTTGAGTAAGTGGATTCAGTGTAATTAATTTTGGAAAGCATTGAGGGTATTATATAGCACCTTACAGTATATGATGAGGAGCATTCTTAATTTCCTCATTGGCTTATGGAGAGCAAACCTCACTTAGTGCTGGCTGCTGTCCTGTCAGTGGTGTTTCAGTACAATCCACACAGGTGGAGTGATGCCGAAGTCCTCTTGGCAACCTGTGCTGAAGGGCAAGAGTGTTAGAGTTTTAGCACATCACCTTTTCCTACTGGGGGCACTTTATTCCCACTAATAATAAGGCACAGAAGGCATCACTAGCATTGAGTCAGGCAGCGTTCTACACAGGTACAACAGCCATACAGTTAGATGCTGGGCACAAAGAATGCTCATGTTGAAAAGAGAATGCTTATGTTGAAAAAGAGACCCACTAAACACAAGGTATTCATGTTTCAATCTTTGCTCAATAACAGTTTTATTTACTTTTTATGAGTCATGGATGGCTCTTCAAAGGACTGCTGCTATTACCTGTAAATATCTAGAACACATTTCTCAGGAAAAATATTTATTGATGCCTCTTTTATCAGAAATGTCACAAGAATAAAATAATTTTCCACCGCGTGAGTTGGCTAAAATACAGGCATCATGACAGAAGCCAATAATTCAATGTAAGATATTGATGGTCACACACGCCGTTTTCCATTTTGAAAAGCAGCAACATTCTGTGAGGTGCATGAACAGCCCATCCATCATTCCTAGCACATTAGGGATCCCTGCTATGTCACAGAATCTCTTTTTGATGTGCTATCACTGTTGTTGGCTACATAGCAAATTACTATATTTAGTGTACTGCCTAACCAAATCAGCTGTTGCCGGTGTGAAAATTGGAATGTTATTTCCTCCTCAATCCCTGCTAGGTTACAGCTAAATGTCTGGAGAGCACAACTGACAGAACAAAACAATTGCCCAGCATAACAGTACAGAACATGAACATTGAGATATATAAAGACCCACATGATGTGCTGCACAAGTTAACAAACACTTAATTGCCTTTTAATTTCCTACTGAGTTTTCAGGTGTATCCAGCAGTGCCAGTTGCAGCGTCTTATGAAGGCCACTCTAGAAGAGACAGCTATACTCATAAGCACACCACTTTTATTCTGCAATAGCCTTTACTTCTTTTTTTCTTCATTTTGCTAGCTATGGTTCCAGCTATCTGCTCTGTTTGATTTGTATTCTGGCATCCTCTCACTGAACTACAATAATCAATTTTTCTCACTCAAATGAAGTGGCTACTTATCCAACAGACTTAAATGTGCTTATTCCAAATGGAGCATCTGTTCTGATTCAGGCACAATGGTTCTGATTTATCAGAAGTGTTCAGCTATCCTTACCTTTACTTTTTATAAGCACATATATTAATCCACTTCCTCCATTCTCCTCATGCCATACTCTTTCCAGCTGCTCAGCAGGTACAGGTACCATTTGAGCTTCTGGCATTCTTCTTGGGCTGGATGTTCTTCCAGTTCATTAAACAAGCAGCACCTCTCTGCCAGTCACTGCAAGGACATGATACAGCAGGAAAAAAACCCCTTAAATATGGGGGAAACCTGAAGACAGAAGACACCAAGGAGAAGAGGCCCTGACCTTATTATACATGCTTAATATGGATACAAATAACTAATGAACTGGCATGTGATTGCATACAGCTGAACTTCCTCCTTTTCTCTGTTTCAATGTGTTTCTTACATTTATCTTTGTTGAAATTGGTTGATTTTTTTTCCCCAGTGTCCGTTTCCATTTCAGAAAAGAAGGAAGTTTCATCAAATACTAATTTTGGGGTAAGTAATTATCTTCCTGAAGGTGCTCTAAATATCTTTGTAGAAGATTAAGAACTGAATCAAAGATATATTTAATTTAAAAATCTCCTCAGAAAATATTCAGTAAATGTCTTCCATGAAGTTATTTGAAGGAAAACATTTCCTCAGCCAACCCTAGTATGGACATCTTGGTTTTTATCTCTTATCCATCTGTCCTTTTCTGCTGGTGAAAAGGAAAAAAAATTATGGTGACTTTAAAATATAGATTTCTCTTTAGCTGCTGAGTACTTAATCTCATTAAATTCTCAGAGGGATAAAATCAAAAACATATTTTCATTTTAATGTTTCTCTTCTTTACTTTTTCTGTAATTGTTTCATTTGAAAAACTATGTCAGCCTTTGGTATTCAAACTCCCAAGTCTTGCAGAAGAATCCTGTGGTGATGAATACTGGATGAATACCTGCAGTGCTAGAATATGCAGTTATCAAATTGGATATGAAGAACCTGCCTGATCCAGCAAATTTTGTGTTACAAACTGAGATATATTTCAAATGGAGTTCTGTTGAAAATTGTACCATTGAGCCTTTTTCACCTGCAACAAGTGAAAATAAAGACTATTAATAAATGCCACTTACTTAAAACTCTCTAGGACATCAGAAACAAGGAGATAAATTTTAAGTCACTATAGCACTTACGGAAGGTAACATAGTCCTGGGGCTCTGCAGTGAGAACCCTCCTGTCCATCTGAAATCATATAGAAATCAAAGAGTCTTGGCTCTTCATTAAATTGGACCAAAATAAGAAAGGCATTGAATTAGTGCTTCATCATCACTGAATCCCCAAAGATTTACACTACAGTGCATATAAGGCACAGCTGGTTGCTTCTGTTAGTCAACAGTTAAGGAACATACACATTATGAAACATAATTTCCAATTCATTAGTAAGGCATAGGAATATGCCAAATCTTTATTTGGGTAAGAAAAAAACCCAGATGTTTAAGCACTTCACACTTTTCCTTTTACAGCATGATTAACCTGTGTCTTTTAGCTCACATGGCACAGAGCTAAACAGAAAGGCCACAAAGAATTGGACCATTGAAGCTGCCACTAAGGGCATGGCAACTTCAGAGGTACTTCATTTATGCAGTGCTCTTCACACTGAGGCTGTCTTTCCCTGTGTTTCTTTTCTTTTCCAACTGGAGCAACAACAAATAAACACCTGAAAGACTGCACGGTGGGCCAGGGGTGAAGCAGAGGTTCATGAAGGCTGTGCCTTTTCTCCAGCTGTACTGCAATCTTCATTTGGGGTAATGCTCAGGGGTGGTGTTGTTTTTTCTTTTTTTTCACAGGGTAATGATATTTCCAAATAAGCAGGGAATATGATTAATAACTTTCATGCAAGTACAGCATTCTCTTGGCTTAGGAGACATGCAGTAATGAAAATTGAGGCAGGAAATGGAGAAGCTCAAATACTGCTTCTTGAAATACGTGTTCTTCCTCTCCTAGTGTATGTCTTTCTTCCCCAACAGTGCTGTGACCCAGCATGGCAGAGCAGGGTTAATGAAAGGACAGAAAATATGTGAGAGTGATCCACCACAGATTAGCAATGTGTTTGTTTTTCCTCACCCAAAGGGAGACAAAACCAGAAAAAACAGAAGAAAAAAGATGCCATATTCTGACATAAGAGAAACCAACTGCTTGGAAGAAGATTTGAAAAAAACAAGGCAGCAAGACAAAAAATCATTTATGCATTTACCTACTATAGTTTTTTTTTCAAGCACTTTGCTGATTATTTTAGTAGATGAACAAATTTCTAACCCCCCAAAAAGAAGAATCCTACACAGGTTTCTTCCCCCTGATTCCTTCGTCTTCCAAATGCACATTTTATTTCATTAGCCATACTCTTTTCATTAGAACATATACAGAAACTAGCACTGTCCAGAGATATTATCTTCATCCTGAGGTCAACTCTGCCATGTTATTTCTACAGGGCTTATTTTCCTGACTGTAATGCCACGCTAACATTGCTACCTGGTATGCTATGGCTGCATTAGATTCAAATGCTTTTTTTGTTTCTCTCTCAGTGTCAGCTCATGTCAGGATGCAACAGTTCTGCTTCTCCTCCCTCTTTTATCTTTCTTGTGAAAAACAGAGATAGCAATTTATTATCTCACTTTTTTTTTTTTTAATTTTGGTGGGGCTAATACATCAAAAATTGTAGGATACCCATATTCTTCAACCTATAAGCATACCCAAAGTAAGTAAACTATCAGTGCAACAAAATTATCATGTACACTGTTCCGCTTCAACAATATTTAGTCACAGATGTACTGCTGTACAACAGGAAAAGAAAAGAAGACAGTTGTTTACACTGCCAGTCACCCCTGTGAAAACAACAGGCAGTGGGCAGGAAAGGGTTTCTACAGCTCTGACTGTGGGAGCACAGCCTTACCCAGACCATAACATTGCCAGCACTCACATTCCCTTAAACAAAATATTCTTCCATTGTTTTTTTTTTTTGCCTCTTCTCTTTCCATCTCCATTATATCTTCCTAAATTTTAACTACTCCATGAGTAAAGTCAGATTTGACAAGTGAATGAACAAGAAAAATTTGGACTCATGAATTCATTCCTCTTTCTAAAAAGACAGCATTGCTGGGTAACCAGACTTCTTGTATGCACAGTAGTACTGAATAGACATGGGTATTCTGACTTCTGTTAATGAATTTTGCAGTATTTGCTCTAAAATTCCTTTGGGAGAGGAAGGCACTTCCCTGTGCACCCCCACATACAAGTTATTCAAATCTTTATTTTTGTAACTGTACATTTCTGAAAAAATCTACTTGCCTGATAGTATTATGATAGATGAAACTTTATATGAGATCATAGTAATAGTTTTTAAAAACTTCATATATGCAGCATGCTGATAGTATTACTTCTACCGGGTATGTGGGAAGTGCCTGTATGTACACTATCAAAATTTTCTGATTTCTGCATCTGCATAAACACTCAGAGCACCAAATCAGAAATTGCTGCCAAACAGTAAATGTCAGAGCAGAGGAATGAACTGTGCAGAAGAGGTACGTGATGCAGAGCACTAGAGAAATATGTTGGTTACACTACAGTGGCAACAGTCCTGCCCTGAGGTTGTGTGATAAAAGAATGTGACTTCCTGGAAGGCACAGTTTAGTTGAAAGGGATGCTAGTGAGAAGTGGGAAATTCTTAGAAATAGCAACAATGCAGACTAGGCTGCTTTGTCTGGTTGAACATTGTGAAACATTGCTGATTTTGACTTCTTGGGTTTCATTGAATTTTCTCAAGAAATGCTTCTTATGCTTGGATTTAATGGACACTGTGCATCCATCCAACCATTCCAGATCTCTCTGCAGGGCCCTCCTACCTTCCAAGAGATCAACACAAGTTCCTAGCTTAGAAGAGCAGCTATGGAGCAAGGCCAGTTGGTGATCTGCTGAAAGACAACAATAGTTGGTGGAGGTTTTGGTTCTACAATGTACAGAAGAGAGGGTAGTGATGTCCTGTAAGAATTTGTCAGCTGGTCTTCTTTTCCTTAAGCAGAGAAACATCACAGTGTCTGTAATTGCCTCATACCATGGAGAGGACAGGATTAACCCTAAACTAAATAGGATTAACCCTAAACTAAATAAGAGCCTGCACTATTAAAATCATGCCACTTCTGCAATGATTTACACATTACATTCTTCAAAGATAAGAAAGCAACTAAGCCTATTGACGGTATAAATATTGAATGTCATTAATGTTTCTTACATATCAATTTTTTTACAATAATTCTCCAACAGAAAAGGTATAAAGGTAGGGTATAATTAGATCCTGCTCCTGTCTGCAGAAAAAACCAAAAAGGTTTTTTCTTAAACCACTTGTATATGATTCTCTTCTCACACCCTGGAAGAATGTAGTTTTGAGAACTGTAGTTGAAGTTCCTCATGCCTTTTGCTACCAGCTGGAAGATCAGCCTGCACTGCACCATGGTCTTTGTCTTTTGTATAAAGCTTACACCACTGCTTGCATGGGAAATTCATTTATTAGAAGATACTGAAGGCTAAAGGTATTCAAACTACCATTAAACTACTAACATACACCGAGATTCCCAAATCAATAATTTTTGTTATTTTAAAATAGTGTCTTGATCTAGGGTAAAAAGATTTTTCTTTACAACTGTGTGGTTTTCACACAAAATACCAGATTTCTTGACAGGAAAAGATATTTTTCCAGTGACATGTTGTCCAATGGTGAAACAATTTTTCAACCTCAAAGTAAAACATGACTGACAAATTTCTAATAAAACCCTAATCAACAGCAATGTGTCTTTTCCAGCAAGTTCACCTTGGTCTAGCCAAAGGGCCGCTATTGCAGAGTTGAATTCCTTCTAGCTTAGATGTCTGAGGAAGTTTTGGACCAGGGTCTGTAACTTACCCTCTCCTTTTCTTCCTTCCTTTCTTCAAAGATCTACTGGAAATACAGGGAATGCAGTTGTCTGCACCTTATAATTTTGCTGAATGGTGGTAGAACAGCTTTGGCTCTCCTAGCAAGAGTTGTAATAGGACCGAGGGACAGATCTGGGACTTTCTGACTGCCTTTTTTTCCTGATAGCTCTTTGGATCTGGCTGGAGCCACAGTACATTGCTTGCTAAGGTGAAATTCTGGCTCTGTGAAAGCAAATGGCAAAATTCCAGTAACTTCACTCCAGCTAGACTTCATCCTGTGCATCTAGCCCACAACTTAGCAGAGAGCAACTTTACCTGTGCCAGTGTGTGTCCTCCCCATCCCAATCAGATGTTTTACATGTAGCACCTGGCATTTCCTTCTGCTGCTGTGTTTGTTATCAGAAACACTTCAGTATTTTGGCAGTTTGGGTCAGTTTTGTTTCTAGTTTACTGCTTAGCAGCCAACCTGAGCCTGTCAGAAAGGTGTGTTTTTATTAAGATTTTGTAACTAGGTACATCTTGTGATTTAGCATTAGTTTGGTCATTTGGGTCAGTGTTCATACACAGACCTACACCCATCAAATGGTGCATCTGAAAGTTCATCTCTTGTAGCTCTGGTCACAGACTACCTCCCCACCCCAGAAATGACAAGCACCATTGCATAGGGATGCTCAAAAATGATTATGCAAGGGTAAAAGAACAACAACTTGATCAGAGCTAAGCACAAGAAGTATGTTATCAAGGCCACAAACTTCCAAATAGCTTTGAAATGAAGTTTCCTAAAGTGATTAAAGACTAAAGTACCCAGAGCTTCTTTTGTTGGAGTCCTGAATCAAAAAGAAAAGAAAAGAAAAAAACAAAACAAAAACCCCAACAACAACTCCCTCCCCACAAAGTTCAGAGTAGAAAAATTAACCCTGGGAAAATCTGGAAAGCCTGAGATTATACCAGACATTCATCCTCAAGCTGATTTTTTTGTACAATCCTGTGTTGTGCTCAAAACAAAAATCTGAGAATACTCCTTAAAGCGGAAAACAAAGCTCTGCTCCAGCCATACATCTGTGAGTTTTGAAACAAAGGTTTGTTTGTGTGCCTCAATCACTCTTGCCTATGAAAGCAGACACTTACTTGAAAAACTTTTCAGGGAAACACTCTAAACCAACATCCTGGTATAAATTTGCAAAATGCAATACAGGCCTGATTGTCTTTGGAGAGGATGCAGGCCGCATACGAATAGCTCTTTCTGAAACGTAATGTTCTTTGCATGGCTCAGTGGCTAATGTACAATAAATCAACAAAAGAGCGCTTCAAGAAAGCTATTGGGCAGCAGCAAGGCCACTGTTATTTTATCTTTTTACAGTATTTAATTGGAAGTTTTTTCCTGAAACTTTACCCAACCTTCAAATTACTAGACTCTGTATAAGAAGAGATTGATAAGATGAATTTTTTTTTCACTTTTTTTTTTTTCCATCTCCTTACAAGAGAGCAAGTTTTTGCCGAGGGAGAATAAAGTTACAAGTGTCTAGCATTTTGCTGAGGGAGAATGAAATTAGATGCTGAATGGAGCGGATAGGAAAGGCTGGGAAAATGCAAAGTTGGCAGTCATACCAGGTCAGTCTAGAGCTCCCACTGTCCTTCTACTGCACCAGGTGTCCGCTGCATTCAAATGATACTATTATTCATAGACTGAAGCAGAGTATTAAAACTCCCCCCAAAAATAATTTGCAACTGAATAAAGATATAATCCTGGAAATATAACTCTCCATTAAGGGTCCCCATTAGCAACACAAGAGCCCCATTGTAAAGGAGTTATGTATATTTATCAAGTTAAAAAAAACCACAACAACAACAAAAAAAACTTCTCTCAGTGCTTACATGTTAATAGAAAACTTTTATAGCCCTAGTCTCGGAACTAGTAATGCATAAAATGTAAAGCATCTATTATTCTTTGGCAAACTATTTAACATTTGACAGGGAATTGCTAAAACTTGAATAGTGTTCTAGCAAAGGATCGGATAATGTGATCTCTGCTAACTAAGGGGCTGCCATGGAGCAGGCGAGGGAAGTGAGACTTCATATTTTAATAGTTTGCATTTTAGCAAGCTGCTTTAAAGAAGGTTTTTGCTGACTTCTCCTTTCTCTTGTAGAAAAATGGGTCCTTTAGTTTGCAGATGGTATCTGGTGCATGGGAGCTTACTATGCTCCACTAGAAATAGGAATGCTGGAGGTCCAGGGAGATTTCTCCCCCTGCCACTGGGTTCCTTGTCTAGCCCCCGCCCCACTAAATCTTAAGTCCTGTTCTCACCCTCCCACCCCAGTTCTCCCTTCAGATGTCTCACTCTGCAGAGGGGCGTGATTTGAATTATCCTCCTAAGGAAATGAATGCTGAAAGGTAAACTTCTTAATGAAGCACACATGAAGCCTTTGCCTATCGCTCTGGGAAATGAACCCTTAAAATGTAGAAGTTAACCACCTGATAGATTCAGGAGGAAGGTTTCCCACCTACAAGCTTTCCTTCACTGTGAAAAAACATACCTTCAGTGAAAACAACACAGAAACTAACAGCAGTCAAGGCAGAGGACAAATTCAGCATTTTACTTATCCTGTTGGGAAGTGCAAAAATCAGTAGAAGCTCCTTTCAAACCATGCCTGACAACAGGTTATTTCAGGAGAGAAATGCATTCAAATTAGCCTCTATCACCTGATGGTTGTATGGTAGTGTCTTTGAATGTTATCAATTCTGGAAGATTTTACAGAAACATGAAGAAATACACAGTTAGAAACAAAATGTTAAAATGTGAATTCAAGTCTGTCTTACCAAGGAAACTCTCCCTCTCTCTCACTAGCTCTTTTATAGTCACCTGTGATTCCTTTTTAGTATTGATATGAGCCTGCCAGTATAAAACCATCACCATGTAAGAGCTGACAACCTTTACAATATCAATAATTGTTTCTAATATACAAGAGTGCACAAACATATTCAAGGTTTAGAACTACACTGTGTCATTCTATCAGGAGCAGAGAAGAAGGCATAGAAAGCAGACAGACTAACATGGAAAAAATTTTTTTCAAAATCATAAAAAAAAAGCATGTTTTACTTCTAGCCTCATAATTAAAAAAGATAAAGCCCTGTTCTATTCACATACATGGGCTTAGCAATCTTGGGAGAGAGACAAGTAGGTCTTTTGGAAGAGCAAAAAAGTACATGCCAAAATTCTATGTAAGTGGCCACAATCATGGCCCTTAACATTTGAATAGTGTGAACAGCAGGGCCTGAAACACAGTGTGTGTAAGTGCATATTAATTTACTTATTTAATGTTGTTGTTGCAGCTGGGCATGAAATAGTCCCCTCATTCCTAACAAGGCACAATGCTTTCAAGGATAAGCAGAGGGTACACTCACCTTCGGGAGACTTGCCTAGCTTTTGGATTCCCTGCCGAACTCTGTTGTAAAATAAGAAAATGTCATCCTTTAGTAAAAGGATAAACCACTGTTGTTTTTTCAGGCTGGATTCAATCCTGTTGTACTGGCCTGCTGAGGATAGCTGTCCCTTGCTGCCAGTGCATCATTTTCTACTAGAGCTGTTATTTTGTGGCCATTCCCATCCCTTGTCCATGGAGTGTCTTAAAATTTTATATGGACAAAAAGTGTTTTGTTGAAAAAAAAGTTGAAAGTGTTGGTGATTCAGTTGTTTAAGCCGTGTTGAGAATTTAGACATGAAATCTCAGCATTGTGACACACTGGTTCCTTTTGGAAAACAGGGAGCATGGCTGTGTATATGTTAAGGGGGTATGGGGGAAGAAGAGAGAAAAGAAAGAGGGGAAGAAGGACGTGGGAGGCCCAGACCATCAGGCTTTGCAATGCACTTATATTTTCAAATATATTTAATTGCAATTAATCTATAAAGAAGTCTGTGTTGGGCTGAGCTAGCAATGCTGCTCCTTTAATTCAGCCAGTGCATTTGTACATATTAAAAACATTACACAGCAGGGGCTATAATTTCACATGCTGCCATCTCTAGACCACGACAGCAAAACACAAAAGAGACAGCATGTATGCTGTACCCCTGCATGTCATGTAAAACAAGGAGACTGGCTGTAGTATGTGTGTGTGCACTAAGAGAGATCCAAATGCAGCTCTTCTGAAATTTTAATGCTCTCATAAAAATAAACAAACTTCAGCAATATACAACATGATTCCAATTAGTAGCTCGATCAGAATAACTTGGCATTGTCTACTGGCTTTATACCAGGCAGCCAGTGAGATGTCAGACGGAGGAGTCCATTCTCCTCTCTGTGTGTGATCAACTCCCATTACTGGTAATGGAAGCCACATACACATAAGGGAATAATATACCCCTTCATGAGAAAAGCTCTCCTCGGTGAATTGAAGGTGTATAATGTTGTGGGTGTTTTTCATTCCCTGTCTCTACTATTGTGTTTCTCTTCAGCCCATTCAAATTATTTCATATGGACAAGTGGCACACAGTGTTTTGTCCTGTTTTCATTAAATCAATAGCAGAACTCAATTTTGCCTCAGTGTAAGCCGAGCTAGGTCCAGAAGTATCCTTCACTTCATTTTTCAGAATTATTCCTTACTTTCAGAAATAATTATCAGCCTTTTACCCTCTTCTTTGCCTTTGGCTGCAGATTTAAATATATTTTAACTCTCAGATCAGATTTATTCTTGTGTAAATAAGACCAAAAGGGTTCCAAATTTACAGAAATACTACTCACGGAAGACATTAGCACTGTGTATGAACTTCCTGTGTAAACATTTTGGGCATTCCTAATTATCCCTAACCTCCAGATTTCTTCTGTCATAGTGTTTTGATAAATTTGCCAAGCAGAGGATAAGTAGGGGAGAAAAGAACATAAAATCCAAATGACAAGACAAGTGATGAGACAGGTAGAATCTTTCTGGTTGACCAGACAGATGTACTAGAAAAAGAAAGGAACCAAAACACATAGTCATGAGTGTCATCAAAGCTACATTGTTCATTATTTCAAGCATTTCCTGCTTGCTTTCCATGCAACATACACTTTAAGCGCATCAAGCACAATCATGAACAATCTTATATCATATTTGCAAGTTGTCTTAAAACCCATGTGACATGAAAGTTGATTTAAAAACTGTGAAATAACCTGCTGGTATCCCTTGAATTCTCTAATACTGCAAGGCTTTGTCTACATTAAAAAGGTAATAGCAGGTCTGCAGAGCTGATGGTGAGGAATGTGTGTTTCTGGGACTTTTTTCACAGTAATTCTGACCTGGTCCCAGAGACTAAAAGCCCCTGACATGACCTGATAGATAATTATAGTTCTCTAATAAAGTGTTTTAGATATTAAAATTTTGTCCTTGAGTCCAGTAGCTGTTTCTATGGTTATAATTCTTTAACTAATAGATTTCAGTGCTTTTTATATCTTCTCCAGTAAGTGCAATTGCTGTTTTCAATGTATCTTTCTTTCCTTAGTTTTTGTTTCCTCAGCTTCCAGTTACCTGTAGGGCTTTACAACAGCTGGGGAATTCATATTCTTCCAGACCTGGTGGCCCAAGGTGAATCTTCCAGAACGGAAAGGTATTTTAATTTTCATACTATTGTGATAGGGTAAAACATCCAATTATGGTCATACTGCTGTTCTGAAAGAGACCTCAATGTGCTTTCCATACTGACTTTGTCAAAAACACTAGTTTTTCTTACTAAAACAGCAGCAGAAAAATCAGGCAAACAAATCAGGTTCCTAGTTTCATGGAATGACAGTACTTTAAATACTCTTTTTAAAAACCAAAATTCATTAACATGGAAAAAGTAGTACTCATTATCCCCTTTTATCATATACATTGTCATATACACTGAATATTTTTAAAATTTTATTTCACAGCACTAGACCTATCAGATCACACTAACTTTGAAATGCAGAACTGAAACTGCATCCCACCTGATATTAAAAATATGGCTTTTCCCTATCAGCAACTTCTGAATTCTGTCAGCAGGCATGCCTCTGACCATGACTAAAACGGGCCACCTGAAATAGAGTATATAGTTAGTTTAAACTACATTGGGGTTAAGGGGAATTTGCAAGTGGTATTCCTACCAAAGGTCAAGCTCTCCTGTCTCCACTTACCAATCAGTTTTCCAAAAGCACTGGAGACATGTAAGTCTTGCTTCAGAAAAGCAAATTTCCCACAGCACATGCAGCAAAGGAATGATCTAAAGTCATACAGGATGCTGCAAAACCAAATGTATGTATTTTAGAGATAGAAGGAAGCATCTTCTGAGCTCTGTTTCATGAGTGCAACCAGAATCTTCTTATAGCAATCCAGCTGATATCTTGTTTTCAGACAGTGGCAGACTCCATGAACTGAAAGGAAATAAATTTATGTGCAGAAGATTTTGAGCATAGTTCACATTTTTGGAATAGTCCCTGTGAAAGTTTGGCATTTGACTTGAAATACATTCAGAAAAATGATTCCAACATTTGTCTGCCAGAAAACTGAAATTCTGAATGTGTGCGTGCGTGTGTAAAGTGAATTTTAAAAGCCTTTCACAAGTAGCATATTCCTATTTGAGTGTTTTCCCTACATACATATAAAACCCCCAAATATTTTCTGGTTCATACTCCTAAAGCTTAAAATGTACATGGAACATCTTGAGACAACTCTTAGACAAGGATACATAAAATCAGTGAGAGCTAGAGTAGCTAGTACAAGCACTTTACTTGTTCACTGGACATCAGGCAGATGTGGGGATAAAACTGTCAAGTCTGAAAACACAAAGAGAAATATTGCTATTTTCTATTATTCGCATTCTTCCCATGAGCTGTTTGCTCAGTTGCCATGGCATAGGCGGTGAGATTTTATAATTTTTCCCCTGTCTGCCATGTGCTCATACAACAATGTGAATTTAATCAGTCCAGACAGTTGGTTGTGTTTTGTCCATGTGAGTGGAATAAAACTTTTCTCACCAGCTAAACCCACAAAGTATCTAAAAGCCATAAATAATCAGTAACTCCTATGACTTGCACCTGCTTGCTTTATTTGACCAAGGATACAGAAAGGCTCATATAATGAACAGTGTTCCCAAGCATTAATCACCTCTGATTGCTTATAAAAATCAAAGTAGATGTTATGTTTAAAATATCAGATGCATTTTTTTAGTTTCTTTCCTGTACCTAGATTTTAGTCAGGTCAATGTTTCAGCCTTATCTCCCTCAGTGAAGTTATGTTTGTTTCAAAAATATTTGACAGGAAAAGTGAAAAGGTCTGGGTAGCAAATAAATTGCTAGTCACCTATTAATCATAACAGATGTATTCTTGTAGTACATCCTAACCAGCAAAAAGAAGTGGGAAAGATTAAAAAAAAAAAAAAAAAAGCTGGAGAGAAACTATAAAGCACTGTGTTGTAAGAGAGATCTCTGCCAAGTTTATGCAGAACCAAGTACAAGTATGTGCCAGCTTGTACAAAACAATACAACTTTATTTTGTATAGCGTCTTTCATCCGAAGTGTATCCCAAAACCACTTTACAGGAGTTAAACAATACAGTTACAGAGATAAATAATAGCAGAGGGAGAGCAAAATTAACAGATATGTGCAAGTCAGAAAAGATATATTTTCAACAGAGATTTGGAATGAGAGCTTTATAGGAACACTGGAGTGTTTTAGTTTTAGCATTTTTCTAAACAGAGCTTAGCAATGTCTATAGAGATACAAATCAGAGCAAAAGTGGTAAATGCCAGGAAATTCAAAGGTACGGCTTCATTAAGTCCTGCAGGTTCAAAATTAAATTAAGCCAAAATCAAAAGCCAACAGAAGAGTTTAAAAATTAAGGCAGCCTCTCAATCTTTACACTTTTGGCTTTATGCCATTCGTTCAGCTCTATAATATTTGTAGTTAGTTGGCTTCCTTAAATGGAAAAAAATATAGGAAAAGTAAAATAATGGAGCCAAGAACTGACTACTCTGTGCTGTAAATATGGTACAGCTTCACAAATAATGAAAAGTGTACATTGGAGAGCAAAATTTGACCCAAAGCATCTTTTGTGGAACCTGGCAAGAAAATGATGTTGTCTGTCTGGTAACCAGGGCTCTAATCCTCTGGGGGAGCCCTGGCGGGTACAGAACTTGCCTATTCAGTTCTTCTGAATTAATCAGAGCCTTGCTTGCCCACCAGTTCTGATTTTTTATGCTTAATAACTGCAGGAGAAGGATATTGTAAGGAAGAAAGAGTACATCAGCCTCATGGAGGGTCTACACGGGCACAGAAGTACATGGGCACTTGACTCTTGGTGGGACTGGGGATGATGTGGCAGTTCCCTTTGTGGTTAGATGGAAAGCCTTTTAAGGAATGGGCAAAATTCGAAGATTAAAAAAGAAAAAAGGTCAATACCTCTTGAGTAGACCTAACCAACATCAATCTGCAAGAGACCCTAAAAAGTATTATGGTTTCAGTTACAGTCTTGAAAATCTATGAGAAACTTTTCCTCTAAACTGAAACAGGCATTCTCTGATGCACCTGAGAACATGGATGTTTGTAAAGGGTATTGATTCCACAGTGTCCTGAAAGTATTCTCACTAAAACCAAGGTTTAAATAATAGTGCTCAGTTCATCAGTGACATAAATAATGAGTACAAGTGAGCCAGAAGAACCAAACCTATGCCTCTAAAAGCATTGACTTCCCCCCAAGTCACACACAGTGAGCATGCAGGGGTAGTTTGCACTATGTGTGTGAAAAACTGACTTGTAGCTGTAAAGGAAAGGACAGCAATTTCAGAAAGTACCAGCAGAGGAAAAAACCCAAACACAAACCAACTTTATTTTTTTATTGATTGCTGCCTTACTGAACACAAGTTTCAACATGAATTGCCAAATTTGCTATTATCACAGTATCCAAAATCTTTGTTTATATGTTAATACTCACACCTGTTTTCTAGCCTCTAGAGAGCAGATCATTTGGCACTATTATTTTTGACACAGTAAATATTTTACAAAATGTGGTTACTTATTTCTTGAGACAATATCCCAGAGTTCTTCACCTGATCCTGTAGCCAAGGCTTAATATTTGTTCATATTTCAACCTCCCACTTTTTCTGAGAGCCCTTTCCTCTATCCATATGCTTCTTGTAGGTTTTCAGTGAATGATGATTTTGTGTATAAATCATTGTGCTGCTTCACATGGAAAACCCTTATTTGCTGAGCTCATGACATTTTCTGCATGTAGTGGTGGGAGCCAGCTGCTGTTGAGAACTGTATACAAAGGGCACATAAATTGTTGGGTGTCATGGAAAAATTTATGCACAGGCTACATGCTTTTCCATGAAAGTTTCTAAGTGTTTTGTAGGGATGCAAGAAACAAGCAAGTGTCTGCACAGGCACACTCAACCTCAGTCACTGCTTGTCTTGAAGCAGCAACAGGAATGAAGACATGGGCTTTATACAGCTTCCCTGTTTTACAGGATGGGTTTATAACAGGATTGGAAAAAAAAGTGTCTCTTTTTGTTTCTAGAGTTTTATATCTCCAATGTAATTTAAAATTATATTCTCTGAAAATTAATATAATCTAAAATTAAAATTACCCTTAAAAAAATCAAACAAAACCTCCAACAATCTAATAATATGGAGAACAGGACAATTCCACCATGACATTGTGCAAAACAATTCAGGGTACAAAATACAGTTGAAATCCTATGAACGCCAGCAACTCTGTCTTGTCTGAGAACTTTTGCAGTTCTTACATGACCCGACTTCACTTTCTTTTTTCATTGTAAACTTGCCATTTGTGCCACCTTTATTTTTGTACCTTTGCTAATCAATGTAATAAATGATCTTATTCTCTTTTGGCTCTGGTCTTGGTTGTAACTCCTCATGTAACTCCTTTTTCTACATTGGAAGTGCCAGAGTTAAAATCAGCCAGGAGTAAAATAGCTTTTTGATGAAACATGAGTAGATCTGGTGTCTTATTTATGTTGGGTTCTTAATACTGGTGTTTGGCTGTATGGATCCCAATATAAAGCATGGTTACCAGTGAAACCACTGTAACCAATATCACAGAGACTGCTGCAGCTTCTTTACTGATTCAGCCAGCCCATCTGTCTCAAAAAGGTGATGCTGTGCCCTTGGGGTAGGTGAGGAGTTCATATTGTGGGCAAGAACTTTGCCAAGAAACTAATACAGCTGTATCAAAGTTTGAAAAAAGTTCTATGATTTGAACAAGTCCAGTAATGGAATAGAACAGATTTTATTATATGCCAGGATAGCCACGTTATAGGTAACATTCTCCAAGCATAGATTATAAACTTTAATTCAACCTTAATTCTGTCATCATACAACAACCTTTCCCTTGAGGTAACCTTAGCATTTAATTAGAAAGAATAATAAATAAAAAGTTATTAATTTTTTTCTCCCTCTCTCTATGCATGCATTCATGCATCTGTGCATATATTTACATAAAAGGTATCATATAAAAGTTAGCCTCAGAGTATTTGTCAATACATGATGTGAGTAAAGATAATTCTGTCACTTCAAAGGTTTCTTGAAATGATCAAGTCGAGATTAAAATAAACCCCATCATCTTTAACCTTCATCCTGCTTTGGTCTTGCTTTTGAAAGTACCTAATATTTTCTGGCCATACCCCCTATGTTATTTAAATGCTTGTAATCTTGTTCATAGCAATTTCAATAAGCTACAGCAGACATATAATGCTTCCTCTTTTAATAGGTGCAAAGTGAGTTATTGTCACAAAGCATATATGAAAAAAAGGATGTGAAAAGAGAATCCTGCCTAATCTCTGTAATAAGGGCTTGTGAGGGTGCTAACATGGTCACCTGAATTATGCATGTCTATTGTGTTCAAATATCATAAATCGATGCATGAATACCCTCCAAATCATTTTCAGTTCATGAACATTTATATACAGAGCTCTTGAGCACTGCAAAGACAATTAGTCATATTTGTATGCCGGAATTAATTGAGAGTGAGATGCGGGAGGCAGAAAGAGAGAACAAAGAATGCTTTTTGTCAGTTCTTCCAACTGACAGGGATAATTAGATATATGAAATTGAAATTCCTCAGCAGGGGGTTTCTGTTGACAATGAATTTTCTTTTGATTCCATTCTGTTATTCTTTTATGCTGTCATCTGTGGCAATTTGTTATTCAGCTTGAAGCTTAAAAAAGCAAAGCATTCCGCTTTTATGAGTAGATGATGTCAGTTTGTACACTGCTGGGAAATAGATATTAAATGTAATCTTTAAACTAAAAAAAAAAAGAGAGAGGAAAATAAAATCAGTTAAAGAGACAGTGCTCTGTTTACACAGTCCTTAGAGTAAAACTTTTGTGAGAGACAGAACTTGCTTTGATGGTTTTTAAAGTTGCTCAGGCTACGTTAATGTCTCAGCTGCAGTGCAAAGCTGAACCATGGTGTGTGGTGGAGTAAGGACACATGGCTGGAAATGCCTCCTTAATACTATTTTCAAAATGCTGGACTTTATATTAGCAGACATCGCTAGAGTATTAAGTTCAGTACTTTAGTCCAGATACAGGCAGTATTTGTTCACATACCCAAATCCAAGTCCTGACCAAAAGGAAGTGACAAATAAGAAATGTTCTTCCTCACCAGCACCAGTGCTTCTGGTCCTGATTTGACATCTAGGACCTGATTTTTGCACAGTGGCAGCAACTAAGGCTGATGCAGAATCTAACCCTTGGCTTTAAAAATAAACAAGGCAATAAGGCAATCACTTTTTGCTCTGCTTGAGGCAGCATCTCATCCTCCCATCTTTTTCAGTTCACGAAGATTAACTGAATGCATGAGCATCATGAAAGCCTTAAAAAAAGATTACCTGAAGTATCTGCCCACAAAATATTTGTCTTTATGGTCAGAAATTTGCATGTTTACTTATTGTGTCCTCTCTGTGATTTGGCAGCACACATTCACGCAAGAAACTTATCACACAGGCACACTCTCTAATTTACAAGCCTAGCACATACATATAGCGTTAATATATATAGAAACACATATAGAATCTTGCCTAGTTTTTTGGCAAGGTTTGTTACAAACATTGCACAGAATCTAGAGTATGAAAAGCCCATACTGTTCTGCTTTCACCCTCTCCTTTTCACTTGCGCTCTCCTGGCTTTCTTTTGCTTCTTTCCCTCCTCCAAAACCCCATGTTATTTGGCACTTGTTATATTTCAGACTGCAATTTCTCCTTCAACAGGCATCTTGGTGACTGTGGCTTTATTATATTTTATTTTTTTTTTTTTTTTTTTTTTTTTTTTTTTTTTTTTTTTTTTTTTTTTTTTTTTTTTTTTGTTGCTGAGGAAAAAAACACACAGTGTTATGATGTAGTCTATATTCCAGTGAACCACTGTGAGACTAACTATACCATACGGCATATCATTAAACATAGTAATATTTAACACATATGCATTATTACCTCTGCACCCTCAGAGCATTTTTTGCAGTTGCATTTTATCTCACACTTTATGGAAGAAGGCCCTGTTTAAGAAGTTGCATAATCTTACAAGTAAAAATAGCTGAGAAGATGGTTTGAGGCACTTCTCACAGAGGCATGAGTGTCCCACAGCATCCCAGCAGTGACCTAGAATATGCACCCCATATAAAAATATTAGGCTCTATTCAGTCTTTTGCTCTCTCTGGTTGAGACTCATTAAGGATGCTGTTTGTGATGGCAGTTTCTGTAACCTGGCACATTTCCACTGGGAAATGCATTGATGCCATCAAGTGACTTCATGAAGATAAATTTATTTAGTCACTACTGACCTTTGATGAATTTGAACTGGTTACTCAGACTTTAAAGACTCTATTCTTTTGCTGCCTTCCTACCATCTAAATAGCAGTGCAAGCACTATATTTGCAAGCTTTTTAGCCTGTTGTTCATCTCAGGCTCAGTTATGTTTGGTATATCCCCTACCTTCATACAGGTTTAAGAAAAGCAGATAGAATCATCTACAGTGTTTCACAGGAAAGTTTTTGTTCACTTCAGTGAACCAAAGGGAAGCAATTTCTACCACATAGAGGACACCATGTACCTCAGCCTTCTTGTTCAGGTTTGTTCACTAAGGACATATTTATTATGCAGTGAAGTGCAGATGATTTGTCTCTGTTTCATGCCCCTGAGGCCTGCCCCATGCCAGCCCAAGATAATTTGGGATTCAGTAGGAGTGTGGAAGGTGGACTGGTGGAGTCAAGAAGCATACCTCTGGAGTATCATGGGGCAACCAGGCGAGGGTCAGAAGCTGCCTCCAATATTTACATCCTGTACTGATCTAAGCTCAAAATTATGATTCTTTTTTTCTCTTGATTAAGAAAATTAAGTAGAGCACAAAATCAGGCCTCAAGTGTACTTTTAGCATTGACAGAAGACTTACCTTCACAATGAGCATTTCTTAAAATGAAACATGTTTTTAGGGGATGAACAAGAACCAGATGCATCAATATTTGTTGGTGTTCAAAGACCATCAGTGACCATCAAAGCATCAAACCTCCACTATACTCTGAAGAGCTAAACATAAAATGTATTTATTTCATAACTATGTTTCTATTTTTAAAAATTAAATCAGTGTATGAAGCAGAAGTAAATTTTCAAAGAAGACATAAAGAAACTATTTCTATTTCTATTGCCAAAAATAGTGTATATGGCTTATTCTGCAAAACATCTACACTTCACCTATTCTGAAGATTATGTCTGTAAAACACATCTTGAAGCATTTGTGTAAAACACAACTTGAAGCATCTGTGAAACTTACAGATTTTACATTTTTTCCCAGTGTCTTTTATCGAATTTTGCTTTCTAAAAATATTAGCCCTTTGTAAGATAAAGGTTTAGTAGGGATCCTAACATGGTTTATTTTCTTGCTTTTTAAAGGCTTTCCCTCCTCTGTGTTAACTGGAGACAGTCAATGTAAAAGAATGGCCTAGATTTCGTTATGAGCATGTTTGTGATAACTGATAGACATATATTTGTTTTACCTATATATAAAGTAATTCAGTCCATAACTCATTTGATAACGGTGGCCAGTGCTTGGGATTTAAAAAACCCTTTCTCTATTCTTCAGAGAAGATTCAGTCTATCAGAACTGTACTCTTTCATCTGTGTTTTGCTTTGTAAAATGAGCTATGTAGCTAGAATAGATGTTCATATTATCTTTCTCAACAGCAAATTAAATTATTATTGCATGGCTGCTCTGCCACAAAAGAAGGGAAGTTATTATTTGAAGCCTTCCTCCTCACAACCAAATATCATTTTGTAAGTCAATTGGTAAAGTACACAGCATTATATGATACTCTAGCTTATCAAGAGAAAAGGGTCACACAGATTTTCCAACTACATTTTCTAAAAGGTACATGTCTATGACTAAAAATAAACTGGTGAAGCTTGCTCCTGAAGTTATTTTATAGGAAAAAAACCACCATATGAAAAGCTAAATCAGTGTCTCCCCTTTTTGCTGTTACTGTGGATGCAGTGAGAAACCCTGATCACAGCTGCAAATACTGAATTACTTTAAGTTCAGGAAAGTGATTGCCTCGATGCCTTTTGCCAGATAAATAATCCCATCTCTTTTAGATGGCCAGCTTCATTCCTGAACTGCTTTCCTCTCTCATTCTTATTCTTGTCGCAGCACATTTCCCTGGCTGGGAAGAGAAGCAGTGCCTGACTGGGCACTGGCAAGAGCTCAAGAGCTGAGGCTCATCCCCTTCAGAGAGTTTCTCACATTGCATTGGCCCAACACTACACAAGTGGTTTGGGGTGCAAAATCAAGGAGTTTTGAACCTCTTTATCTTTTTAGCAGGTGTTTTCAGCAGGTTTCAGTAAGGATTAAGGGATGCTGTCTTCTGATCTCTTCTTGTCAGCCTGAATGCACATAGTGCAGTTAGGATGTTGTCATCATTACCAGGATTCCTCATTCCCTGTTGGGACTCTTCTCTGGGGAGAAGGATGTCAGCTACTTTAGCTTTTCTCATCGAGTCCTGTGCCCAGCGTGAGGTGATGATAGCGATTCATGTCTTCTCCCAGAGAAGCTGAGGAGACTTCAGAGGAATGAGCACTGGCTCTTAGGATAGCACCAAAATGTGTTGACCACTCTGGCCGAATTACAGTGGCACTGTACCTGCGTGATCTACTTGTGAGAGAAAAGGGTTCATTTACCACCATATCAATCCCTTCAGCTTTCATTAACAATGCACCTATTGCAACTAATTCTGGGATAATTTAAATCGTTTCACCCTAAAATTTGTGTTTCTTTGTGTGAGTACTGAGAGATAGCATTAATCTGAATGTTTTCCTCTAAAGCTAAATATCTCTGTTTAGCTCCATTATTGAAGCCATTTTCATAGTTCTGGATTTAGTCCTTACATTGGCAGATAAGTACAGGTTAACCCTCTTCCCATGTCTCTTTTAGTTAAATTCTAACTGCTTGCCCTTTCTCTATATGATCTACCACTCCTCATTAGGACAATTCATGTTTCTTCAGCATGAACTGTGAAACACATCGAACACTTCTTTTAACAAAAGGGGGGAAAAAAAGGTGCAGGAGCCTTATTTTCCTTTCATCCTGATGAGATTTGTGCCAGATGCTGTGTTTCATAAAGTAAACACCCAGGCATGTCTTCTAACTTCATAATTATGTGCATATATTCTCCACATAATAAAACTAGAATAAAATCACTACTCACCCACAAGTAGTAAATCAAGCAAATGGTGAATTAAGTTTGTTTGATGAATGCTGCTCTTTATAAAATTAAGCTGTTTACAATGCGTGGTTCATCTTCCTTTACATGTTTAATGATTTTATTGCTTAGTATTTGTTCTATTATTCCATTATTGTTCTATTATTGTGCAAGGAAGAAAGAAGTTATGTTTCTGTGCTGTGGCTGTTAAAATAACTCTTCTTTCTGTTTCTTTTAACCATAGGCATTTGCTAGTTTCCCCTCAATTACACGTGCAAAATTAATGAAATGTCACTCTTATATGGCCATTGTACTTTTTCCTCTAAAGCAGATGTAAATGGATGAGTTCTGATACACTGCCTTTTGCTCTCCGAAGAAAATTGTGTAATGGAAAATGTGGAACCAGGAAAATTTTGCTTTGTTTTCCTTTTTTTTTTTTTTTTTCCCCAATAAGAACCAGCCAAAGTATTTGCAGAAAACTACTTTGGTATTTTTATATTTCAAAATTTTATTCTTTGTAACACCTGAATGATATCTTCAGCTTCAAGAACAGTTGATAAATATTGTCTGAAATTTAAAATAGGCAATTTCAATTACGCTTTTTCCACTTCTCCTTGGCTCAGAGCCTTGCCCAAACAGTGGAGTATGCCTGCAGAGTGGAGCATGCCTGCAGAGTGGAGCATGCATGAAGCACCCTACACTTAGGAGGAGTGTCTGGAACCAGCAGAGTGAAAGGAGAGGTTTCTACCTTGTGGGATGAGCAAAATTTCAGCTGGACAAGAAATTGGCACTCATAAATCAGAGGAAAGAAAGCAATTAATGAAGGGTAACAAAATAGGTGGTGACTTTTGCCTGTGGAAGGAGGAGAGGAAATCTTGTGAGAGCTGGGATGAACACACTGGTGTGTCTGAAAATTTCAGGTAGAAAAGTGAAGACACAGTTGAACATTTCCTGGACAGTGAGGTGGTCTGAGCTTGGGAGAAAACAGGATAGTAGTCCAGGCAAGACAGAGACTCCAGGACTGGTAGGAGGTGAACCCCACTGTGGAGCCCCTGAGAGGCATTCCCTGCATTGGGGAGACACAAGAGGCTTCCCTCAAAAGCTGCTAGAACCCATAGGCTTCTTCCCTTGTTCCTATGTCCCTCAGCCACTCTCTCCCTATTCCCCCATTGGCCCTTATATTTGTACTGCCCCCATGCTGCTGTTCAGCCACTACCTCAATATCGGAAAAACCTGGACACTCATCGTGAGTCTTGCTTTTTGACCCTGAACGTCTCACTGCATGGCTTAAACATCTGTGGATACCATGCTGAGGTGCTTTTTTCTTCCTTACCCTGGACTTTACTAACAGCTATTCCAGCTGCTACACCACACAACCCAAAAGGTGCTGCCACTGGATGAACAAGAGGGCCCATGGGATGGGAGTATGACAGAACAGCCGGCGATATATCCTCCTTTGGGATCTCTTCTTGGAGCTGTAGGGGCAGCCCCTCCCTGCCACTCTCTTTTTTCTGGCCACAGTCTGGCTACAGTGGGTTGACGATGGCTTTCAGATAAATAAAAGCAAAGTTGTGACAGCTGGCAATTTTTTGTGGTTCAGTTTGTGACGTCTGTTAGTAACTCACCCTTAGGCCTCTTTTTTTTCCCCACTGCACCCAGTGGAATTTTACACACAGCATCAAGTGCAGTCCTGTGCAAAAGACAGGGTAGAACACAAGTTTCTAATATGTTTGTGTGCCATCCATACATTACTGCATTTCACCTCATCAGAAAGGAGAGACTTTAAAAGTTGAAGAGAATCAGAACTAAAATCTATTGCAGAAGTTCCTAAGTTTCTTCTGTGACCAAAACCTATTATACTTCTTACAAAAGCACAGTGTTTATATATTAGCAAGCAATTATGCTGCTTTTAAAAATGCCTGGAAACACTTTTAGAAACAGAAAATATGCAAGTTATGGTAGCCTACGGCTGGCATTAACTTGCACAATGATAATTTATATTTTATGTGTGTTTTATTTTTATACACCTGCTTTTCTTTGCAATTCATAAAGAAACCATATTGATATCAAAGGGAATGCTCTGTCACAGAATTTATAATCCTAACTGAGAGATCAGTGCCTTCTAATATTTTAATCTTCTGTGATGTCAAAGTTAATGTCAAGAGGGAGGGAAATATAAAAATTAAAGTTTTATAATGGGAGAGCAGCAGGCTGGCAAACCTGAATAACAGCCAAGAAATGGCAGTGGTTGGGCTTTTCCTTGCTTTGGTTCTTTGTTTGTATTGTCAGAGGTTTGAGAAGTCCATAAGGGGCTCTCAATCAGGTGAACCACTGTTTGCTTCGGTGTTCTCTCTGGAGGCTGGTTCTTGCTGTGATCTCTGTCCCTCTGGGAGTGTTTGATTTTTCTCTGGTGTAATCCCCCATGCAACTTGGAGGTGCCATTTTGGGAAAGCCCTTTGCAGCTCTCCTCATAACCCTGAAGACAGTCAATGGTGTGTGCGAGGGGGAGGGAGGGAGATGGGAATCAAGAGTGGATCATCAAACGGTCCCAGGTGCAGACATGGAACCTCTGAATTGCTTCATTTCCATAAGGCAGCAGAGCCTGCTGCCTGTATACACAGAGGGTTTACAGAGTACCCGAGCTCTCATTTCATGCACCCTTTGGCCGACCTGTGGGTCCCTGCCCTATTGGGGTCTGTACAGCAGGGCAGGGCTGGGGACTCTCCCAGCCACTGCCCCAGGGTTATCTGGCAGGGCAGGTGCCAGCAGATGTTAATTTTCAGATGCCCTGGCATGGCTGCGTCACCTCTGAGGCCCCGCTCCCTAAGGCAGCAGTGCTGTGCTCTCAGTTCCCTCATGTGTGACCCTGCAGCCTGTATCATCTTACAGGGAGTGAATAGGAGACTGAAGGGCAGGCTGTGTGGTCACTGTTTTCAATATCCCTCCTGCTAGCCATTACATCATCCAGCTACTCTCTAAGAGGATTTTCAGCAGGCTTGGCTTCGTTATTAAAATAGTAATTAATTTTTTCCTCTTCACAAAACCTGAGGACCTTCAAATGGAGGCCTCAGGAGCGAGGGCAGCTTCCTTTTGAAAGTGGCCTTTCTGGAAGCCATAATCGGCTCTCCAACTTTACAGTACACATGTTCCCCAGTAAATGTGATTAAAGAGCCACACAAAAAACCCCTTGCAGAAAATTAATTCAGTTTCCAGAATAAAAAGTTTGATAAAGTTGTGCAATGCTCCAATGACAACACATAATAGAAGTGCAGAGTTTTATCCTCTTGAAGGATAAATGAGCGGCCAGAAAGGTCTGGTAGTTCCCAGAGTAAAAACATCTGCTACAGCTAATTCACTTTAGCTTTTGATTGTAAAATTCATTAGCCATATCAGGCAGCTGTAGTTTCAAACATGTTGCTAGGAAGTACAGTTTTATAGGCTGGGATGCCGTTTGTTCTCCCCAGCAGTGGTGAGGTAGCCTGAGTGCCCAGTGAAACGCAACCTCCTGCCACCCCAAAATAAGGGCTTGAATGGTGGGGGAGAGGGGGAGTGAGGCTGGGCAGGAAGCACAGGGCTGAAGGCAAAGAGTGCCAAGTGCTGTCAGGGCCACGGTGGCTGCTCCTCCAAGTCATCAGAGCAGCAGCAGCTGAAGGCTCCAGCCTTTCTGCACAACTTGGAAGGAGATGGCTTTGTGAATTAGGGAGTGAACATGAATTTCACTGCTGTCTTCTATGACACTTTTTAGCAGACCTTATTAAGCGTACATTGTGAGCTGTGTGTTATGGAAAAGTGTTTTAACATGCTTAGATGAAGAGGTAAATTCCAAGGGGATTTAAAAATACACACAGACACAATGCATATGTCTGTGTTTCTTCTGAATTTTGAAGTACATATTTATTCCTATTCCTCTAATGATTAATTTATATTACTTATACTTCTATCACTTATATTTATTTAGAGTAAGCAGGGAAGAAAACAATATAAAGCTGCATTTTCTAGGTATTTTACTCTTCCAAGTAAATCCTGGTAGAAGATTATTTTAAACTGCTCTCTTAATCTGAAAATAAAATTATAATATTAAGTATGTCACTCTAGGCTTCCCAGGAGCATCCTGTAAGGTTTTTTGATGCACAATGATCATAGTTGTTGTAACTCATGTGGAATATCCCCTGTTACCTGGGCTGAGTTTAAGAAAGCAGCTAAAATGAAGTGGGAGTCAGGGACAGAAAAGTTGTGCTTTTATCTCCATAAAAAAAACCAAACCAAAACAAATTAAACTGATGAACTTTACAATTCCTTGAGGGATGGAAAAAAATTTGAGATGACCCACAAGAGTAGTGATGGCCAACAAGTGTTGGTTTGTGATGTGCAGAAAGATTTCCCAAACACCTGTGAAACCATGCCTGATATTATGTCTGCAAAAATACTGTCTCTCAAGTAAGATGAGCAAACTGACACTTATGCACCTACTGCTCCATTTTCACAGGTCACAATGAATTATGCAGGCCTGTCACCTTCAACACGTAAGGGTGCCGGCATAGTCAGCTAGGTGATGATAAATTCACTTTGATTAAAGCTGATTCCAACACAACAATTTTTGTTAACTGAAAAGGATAGATGTTGATACTTTTCTCCACTGTAACATGAATACAGGGGAATTGTTCTAAATAATCTTTCTCTAAACTTTCCTTCTCATGAAGTCATGATATTTTCTCATTCAAAGCTTCACTGATAAACAAGGGTCCAACAAGGAGCAATATTTTCTATGGGAAGATGCTGAAACTGGTGTAAATACACCATCCAGATGCACACCTTATAGTGGACAAGCCTAAAACTTTAATGCTGCCTCTTTCTTCCTGTCATATTGTACCTAACTCTGATTTCTAGAACATCACAGAAAAGTTTCAAAGATGTCAAGATGACAGACAGCTGCTGCCTCTTAATTTGTTTTATTGATGTGATTGGCAATGTGTGCACAAATGAACCGACAACTTCATAATCTCTCTCAAAAACTGCAGGATGAATTAAAACTGGGCCAGAGAGGCACATTTCTAGCTAATCTGCATTGACATTTCTTCACTGATATCAATGAAGCCATAGCAATTAATACCTACTCAGTGCATGTCCTAAGGTTTACAAAACATCTCTTTTTTGGTAAATTTTGAAAAAAATAATTAAAAATACAGGATTATTTTACTTGCAGTCTTCTACTAGAATATTACTTCTAAACAAGGACATTGGTGGCTTTCACATAAATATAGGTTTCTTTCTTTTTCTGTTCCATCTGTCCGACCACACCTCATCCTCCAAGACAAAGCAGAGTGTTGCATACATTTGGATAGGTTGGTGTGACACACTTTCATTGCAGTCTGTGTTCTCAGATCTGTTTTGTGCACCACTCAAGCCATTCTTGGTGACTTTACAAGATCATGAAGCAGATGGTCTGAGAAGATTTGCTATGGTACGTAAAAGACAAGTGGCTGATGCCAGAATGGCTTTACTAAAGACAAATGGCTCCAGATCAGTCCAGTGGCCTTCTGAGACAGAGTGAAAGCAATGGTCCCAGACATGAGCAGAAACTGGGAGAAGCCTTTCAGAGCAGCCCTGTAGACAGAGACCTAGGAATTCTTGTGGATGAAAAGCTGGCCAGGAGCAACCATTGTGCACTTGCAGCCTGGAAATCAAACTGCATTGTGTTGCATCCAAAGCCATGTGGGCAGCAGAGTGAGGGAGGGGATTCTGTCCCTCTTCTCTTCCCTGGTGAGATCCCACCTGGAGTATTTCATTCAGGAGCTTTATACACAAGCGGCTAAAGACAAGATAAGGGCCAGAAATGGTTTAAACTGAAGGAAGGCAGGTTTGGATTTGATGTTAGGAAGAAATTCTTTACTGTGAAGGTGGTGAGACAAAGGAACAGGTTGCCCAGAGAGGTGGTGGCTGCCCCATCCCTGGAGGTGTTCAAGGCCAGGTTGGATGGGGCCCTGAGCAACCTGATCTGGTGAGTGACATCCGTGTCCATGGCAGGTGGGCTGGATATAGATGATCTTTGCATTCCCTTTAAACCCAAACCATTCTATGGTTCTATGATTCTACAATCAGGTGGCATGGGCATCCACAAAAGTTTTGTTGTCGCATGGGAATCACTGTGTGAAAATGAACAGATGTTGCAAGGCACTTCTTATGACTTATTATTCATATTGCGGCAATTCCAAGAGACCATATTCCAATGGGGCTGGATGGAGAACATCCAGTCACTAAATACTTCCCTAGAGTGCAAAGGAAGAGCAGTAAGTATCTATGTAAAATGAAGTCTGCTGTATTCAGCACACCTCGAGAGTATTTATGTATTCTGCAGCACATCTCTGCCTTTGAAAGTATCAGTAAGAGAGACACTAACTCTAGTCCTATTTTCTGTGAATCGTTTTTTTAAAAAGCTGCATTGGAAAGTGCTCTTGTGATGAGCCTACCAAAGCTGATTTTTTTTTTCCAGGCAAGTGGCAACCTCTTCCCACATGCGCTGCAGTTTTCCTGGCCAGAGTAGAGGGCTGCACTTTGCTTATTCCTACAGAATTATGTAGACTTTGACTCCTGATCCTGTGGCTCTGGAAATCCACTGAATGTTAAAGTAAGAAGAGGTTATGTTAGGAATAGCACCAGAAGAAAAGAAAATAAATGAACTTGATCCTTTCACAAGCTTGTGAATTTAAAGAAAGACCAACAGAAAGACTAATTCTTATTTTACCAACTGAGCAAGTTTGGAAGAAGTTCTTTTGGACACAAAGTATATTCATTTTAGAGAAAAAATAATAATGAAAAAACTTTAAATAAGGTTCAGACTGTTGACTGAGATTCCTTTATTTTACTCCAGTTTTCCCCCTTTTACAGGGAACAAATATTTTGAATGGGACCAGGTTGTGCTCTCAAAACTGAGGGTCAGCATAATACAAGTGAACAGTGAGATTGTGCTGATGACAGAAAAAATTTGCTGCTGAGTTTATTTAATCAGCTAGGTCCCTTAAAATAATGCATATACTTGCTCCCTGCAATTAACTGCGTGCTATTATTGAAGATGATTCTTCTTTTTCCCCTGACAATTTGAGAAAATATACATGATGAGGAGAATCAGAAAAATGTCAAACAGAACCTTCACAGAGCAAAACCAAACTTTCAGACCAAGTGGATTACAAAATTAATAACCCATCTAATTCTTATTATATTTTTGTCTAAAAATACTCAGGCATTGAAATAAAAACCAAAATAAGTTGGTGGCTTTTATAATTGAAAAGCAGTGGAAACTGATTTATAACATGAATCTGCATTACTTTTTGTTATCTATTTGAAATTAGATACCCAAATTTGAATGACTTATTGCCATACAAATAAAATTTTCAATTTCAGATTTATGTAGGTTTAAGAAGCTGCTAAGATTTTACATCTAATTTGCAAAGAAAAAAATAATTTAATAAAAATAAACTATATCTTTAATAATAAATATTGTGCTCTTTAGTAATTAAATATTTGGGCTTTGAAGAAAGCTGAAGGGTGATAATATCAATGATCCACTACACATTTCTCTGTAACATAAATGCTTACACACTCTTGCAATTTCTTTGAAAGCATATTGCATCATGCCTATGACAAAACATTTCTTGCTAAGTAAAAACAAGCTTGTGTCTGCAAATAAATGTACGTGTTAAAATAACATTGCACTTGAGTATAATAATTAAAAGAGTAACACAATTTTTTTCCCTACAGTATCTAACTGAAAATATAAATTTTCTTTTTTCAAAGCTTTTTCCGTAGGGTACCACAGCATTATGGCCCAAAGCCCTTAGCTTAATTTTACTTGCTGAGAGTAAACAGAAAATCTTCCCCATCCTGACTCTTTTTTGTCCCTGGTGATTTTAAAGAGCGCACTTTTTCTTCTTAAATACGATATAAAGTCTGTATTATTTACTGTGGAAGTTTCCACTATTGAAATAATGATTGCTAATATAATTGAGTGAGAACATTCTGTTTCCTAATAGACAGAGGTCCTGTGCAACCTTGCACATTTAAACAAAATGATTACCAGCAATCACCTACTTGAAATTCCTCCAAGGGTTTTTGCGTAGAGTGTATGAATACACAGGAACAAAGACAAAATACACATTTTGTTCTATTTTAGTAGTTCTCCTTAGATTTGAACTGGGAAGCTGCAGAACTGGGAACGATCATTTTGTTCCATTTTTCTGAGTTTGACTAAATAAGTTAATTGCCCTAAGATGGAGATCTTGGGACTTGCATGAACTGTGGCAACACAATACGCGAGTTGCACACAGAAGTAACTACAGAATCTTTGTGAGACACACAGACAAAATGAAAAAAACAGTTGGGAATAATTATGCAGGAATATCTAAGTATTTTAAAAGTCTCTTTTTATCTGGGAGACTAATGCATGCTCAAGTGGCTAGAATGGCCCCCATCCAAATACTCCAGGACTTCATAATTTTTGCCTGGGCAGGGAATGCAGAGACTGCTATGGTGCATTTGGGTGACCAGAAATGAAATAAGGAATTATGGTATTGTCAGAGTATGCTGAAAATGGGATGCAATCCTTTGAGAAGACCTCTCAAGCTGCAAGGGGTTGAGGCAGTTTAAGAATGATTTCATAAGCACATATGCCAGCTGGAAGTAAAATTTTGAGTTATAATAGCAGTGTCTTCAGTTAATATTATTGTATCATTCCTTTGCTTCCACTGTGTACTTTCCACTGCAGTACATTTAAACAAAGATTTAACTTTGATTGATGTTGCTGGAATCTGGGTGTATGCTTAAGCCAGTAACTCATGTCAAATTAAGGTAAATTTTCTCTTTGCTTCAAAGCTACTGTTCTTTCTGTATACCCTTTACCAACAGCTGGTAGCACCCCTGTTCCCTGCTACTTTAACTTAAGAGAGATAATTGTGCTCCTGAAAGTTGTACCTATGTCGAACATTTTGAAGCATGCTATTTTTGCATTTGGTTTTTTTTTTTTTTTGTTTTTTAGTGGTGGGGTTGTTTTTTGTTTTTTTTTTTTTTTTCTTTTAATTGATTGGTGATACATTTTAATTTCCACATCTGGGAAAAGTACTCCTAGTTGTATTGTGTCCTTTATCCCTGCATGTGCTTATCCCTTTGGTTCTCCCATAAGTAGCTAGTATTCAGCCTGTCACAGGTACATGAGGCTAATAGTTCAATCACTGGGGAGAAGGGGGGGAGGAAGATGAAAGGGCAGGAAATGGCTGTCATGGCCCCAAAGGAAATATTTGTAGGAAAAGGAGCACAACAGCAAATAAAGTGCTAATTAATGTCCAATTCCAGCACTGATATACGGACCACAGCAGTAGGCAAAACCCAGCCTTCTGTTCTGCTGCCTGCTGAAGAGCTTTTGTGTTCTAGCTCTATGCAAGCATGCATCTGCAAGTTCTGAATTTATAAAATTCTCCAAAACCCTCCTCTCTATATTTCCGGTTTTCATTTTCACTTTTTTAATGGATTTTAGAAAAAATCTAGTTTGTCTATGCTGGTGCTGACTTGTTCTGTACATCCTGAATTTATAGTAGCAAACACTCTAACTGGAAACACTCTGGGAGGTGGAACAAGGGCTTATCTGATAAGATGAATAACAGAAAAAAAAAGAAAGGATATGAGAAGATTACACCCTTCCAGGCTTCATGAGCCTTTCATGAGAAAAACTGGACTTCAGTCTTGAATTTGGGGATCTGAAAAATACAGTGGCACTTACGGTACTAATTTACTGGCTTTGTCCAGCAGAAGGCATTGAGAGTGAACCTTCTGTCGGGGAGCATAATAGCAAAAGCAGCACTGTTTTAATGAAACACAGCAACTGGTACTTGGAACTGGCTAAATCTGTTGTTAAAAGAACAAACATGAAAGACGAAATTCACAAAGGAATGTCACGATGATCAATTATTTCTGGTGTTTAGTATCCGAGAATCACATCTCAAGGTAAAATGTTACTTGTTGGTGACTGAATGCCAGAAATAATAATCTGACATTAAGCTTTTGTGAATCTGACCAAATTAAAGCCTAAAAAAGAGAATTTATGGAGCAGAATGCATTTGTTTCAGTAATGCACAACTTTTAGAATATAAATGACTGAAATATTACTCATTATCCCATAATAATAAAAAGAACACCATAGTTATTAAGGAAAAAAAAAAAAAAAGCAAAAAGCTCTAAAACAACCCCACAGTGAAATACAGTTAAGGGTATTTCATCAACTGAGAGAAAACAAGAAACTTCAGAACCAGAATGGAAAGAAGAGTTCGGCTTTCCAGTGTTTCCCATGGCAGCTTTACAGGGCACAGAGTGGGATGTTACTTACAGCACAGCACAAATTGTAACCCCTAGGCTGAAGGCAGTTGGAATATCAGCTGACCCCAGTGGCTCATGACAGGGTGACAAAGAAGAGGGTCTCAATGAGAAATGCTTTCTACAGAGGAGTCATTTTCACAATTATAAATCTCAGCAACAATCAAAAGACAGCTATTGAAATAATTTTCATTCCACAAGTATTTTGGAAGCTTTATGTCTCCCTGATCGACACTATCAGACTGGGCTGAGATCAAATTGTTTGATGTGAGCCAAAACCTGTGCATTGCTCTGGCATGCCATGCCAGCATCCAACGGGCAGAGACCGTGTCTCTCCCTTTGATTGCTGGCCTTGCCAAGTGCAGTGTTGGCATGGTGGAGGTCCCTGCTCTCACTGGGACAATCCCTCCGTTCCCACCCCTGCACTTGTGGTCCTGCTGGAAAGTGCCTGCCTGTGAGGCAGCTATGATCCATGGCTCTTGCCTCTGCTGTATTGGCAGAAAATGAAGCCACTGCCTGATGCAGCTGCTGGAGTCTTAATGGGGTTCTGTGATAACACTTTGCTATGCTAAGTTTCTGTCTCAAGAAAGTGTCTACTGCAGAATAGTAACAACAACCTTTTTCCCAGTTTTTGCTGTGCATGATGAAGTGGCAGGTTTTAAATCTAGATCTTCTGTAGTTGCATAGCTATAAAGATTTTTTTTTCATGCAGCACAATATATTTATAATACTGCTCTCAGTTGATAGTTGAAAGCATTCTTGCAGATCTGATTTTCCCCAGTCTTAAATATTAAGTCACAAAAATTTTTTTCTGCATGTATGATGCAGTTATTTTTAACCTATTTTTTTTTCAGATGAGAAGGACTGCAAAATTTAAATCCCTGGGGATCAATTATGTTACATGCTGTAAACATTACCTATCCAAAATCATCCTGTCACATTCTGGCCTTTGACTAATGTTTATCAGGTTGCTTTGTGTAAACACCTTTCAAGTTGCCATAGCTCTGGAAATTTTTTTTTTATTTATTCTCTTATTATTTCCTGAAGTCAATATTCAGTTCCTTCAGGAAAGTGGTACTTTCTTCAAGGATGTAACCAATGGGAGAAATTGGACCTTTGTATTTGTAACAACATTAAAAAGATGCAGAATTTAGTGCATAGCCTTCTACACCTCCCCCCACCTCCAAAGAAAAGGGTATTATCTTTAAGATCAGGAGTATAATTAAGAACATTTGATCCTTTCCCTCCTTTGAAGAGACAAGCTACTTTTTTTTTTTTTTTCTGTTGTTTTAATCTTGCAGGTTGAAAAAAAATCTGCATAGCACTCTGGTAAAGTAGATGAGGATTTCCACCTTTGAAGAATGACTGCAATTCTAGTGGAACCTTTTGAAATTGTCTCCATTTGAGTTATTGCTTTGACACTGGGAGGGGCTTTTCAAAGGATAAATACACGGGTTCAATAAACTTCATTTCCCAATGTCAAATGTATTGATGAAATCGAATTGAAAGGTATGGGAGTTATGAAATTGCTTTCTCAGATTATGGACATGTCTCTGATGGTTCCTCCTTGGATAAGAATTCCCACAAGCTGGATAAACACACATATGTTCAGCTTAGCTGGGCTGGTAAAAACAGTGCTCATGTGAATGCTCCTATATTGCATCAGGCACTGGCAAAGTATTTGGACAAATACATTACTAGACAAGATATCTGTGATGGAGAAAAGCACATTTTCTTTTACAGCAGCAAGCAAATTTTACAGTCTTCAAAGGACTTAGACCAATTAGAAAACATAGATTGTTTATTTCTGCAAGTAGTATTTGCTCAATTGTACATGAAATGTTTGTTACTTGATCAGACTCAAAAAAAAGTAGGACAATAGATGTATATTTGATGTAACATACCACTGAAGCTGGTCTGTTTCCAGAGCCTGACTGGACCTTGGCAAGCCACATTTCTTCAGTGACTTACAGCATTCAGTACAGGCATAGGAAACAAGAGATTTCCTGTTTTCCCAATGAGCTTTAATTGTTTCTTTGCTTGTGCTGAATTCACTTTTACTTTGGAAATTTTTACATAAGAGCTGAGATTTGTCTATTTTAACAAGAATTTTGACAAGGCTGAGCTTGATTTGGCTGCACTGTAAACACTGAGGATTTGGCAGAGAAAGATGGCAATGTGATAGTTTTAAATAACTGAGCCAAATAATTTTTTCACACGCAGTTTTTCTGCACTTAAAAATGCAAAAGCAGAGTAGAAAATGTCTTCATATTTAAGGATTTTTTTCCATAGGTGTGATTGATTTTTTTTACATTATTATCATGCCCCATTATAAAATTATTTCTACTTACTGAATTATTATGAAATTTAATCTTTACATTGTTGTTCATTATAGCACTCAGAAGCTTCAATTAGGTTCAGGGTACCATGTGGCTTAATGGCTCAGCAAGCTTTCATGCTTCCAGTATTGGACCTTTTTACAACATTGACAATAAAAGGTAATTTAAAGAACAGGGGTTACAAAAGCCTTTCAAGCACAGAGAGAAAGCAAGAGATATTGGATCTGAATACTTAGTCCAGGTTTACATTATTTTTAAATGATGTCTGAATCAGTTCTGTCATAACAACAAATAGATTATCATAAAGGATAGATACCTGCCCAAAGACTGGAATAGCATTATTCCAGCATTTGAAAACACAAAAAAGCCCCTCAGAAAGTTACAGTACCTCATCCTCAAAGAGTTGTGGAAACATAGGCACAGAGAGAGAGAAGACTGAACAGCAGATACAAAACAGAATTAGGGCAGATTCCAAGTCCCTTAGTCCCAGACTGTGCCCATTTTGCCCCTCTCCTCACTGCATGTAGAGAGAGCGTGACAGAAGCAGTCATTAGTGTGAGATGCAATCAAATAAGTCATTTCAGTAGAGTGAGATTATGCTGCTTTTAGTATGGAAGTACCATGTAAATGATTATGTCTTATGTGGCAAAATAGGGAGCATGTCATACAACAGAATATTTCTGATGCCTTAAACAAACAAAATCTTTTACATCTTCCTTTTTTATCTTTTATCACCATTATAAAGGTGTGAATTACCCATTGATATTCATGCAATTGTCAGAATATAAATTCACCATGGAAAGGAACAATTTTTACCAGCTTTACTTCTCTGAGATGTGGTTTCATCAGCATAATTGGATGGCATTTTTATCCGCTGTATCTGAACTATACTGTGTCATGTAGTCTTTTGAAGGAGCAGAGACTCATTTACTTGGCTTTATTTCCTGAGGGCAATGTTTCTGAAATTCTATGTGAATCTCAAGGCATGTGTCCTTACTGGAGGTGAAGACTTAATGTGGACTTTCTGTGGGATCATGCTCCATCATCTACCAACAACTTGGTGCAGCCTAACCCAGGGCTGGATTCCAGCAGATCAGGCTATCTCCTTGGACCAAGACTAACCTCCTGGCTCTCTGCAAAGTAGTGGTGTGAACCCTGCTGCCTCTGGAGAGCCTAGTGCACTTAATAGTTTAATACCTTTCTTAGGTGAGGAAGTATTATCAATTAAGTCACAGAAGGGAAAAAAACCCACAGGATGCAGAGTCTTAATTCCATGACAATTTAAACATTTTTAACTCTCTTAAGTAATTTCAATATTGACTAAATAACTCAGTTTGTGTTTGGTACCCCACTGTACCAGCAAATGTATGTAAACAGATGTGTGTGGATCTGTACTGTTTAATTGTTGCTGAGCCAGCAGTTCTCAAGGTAGTGCCTAATCCTTCACACGTCCTCATACACCTTTGAATAATAGTAAGGTTTCCTTCCTCCCCAACAGATGGACCTATTCCATAAGACATAAAAAGTGATTTTAGATGCTATAAAAATTGTTGGAGGCTTTTTTTTCCACTCTCAAATATCATAGCTGGTAAAAACATATGAAGCATCACTCGCTTTATCTGTGCTAGGAAGCTGGCCCAATGCTACAATCCATTTTTCCATTAAGTTCAACCTACAGTAGAACCTGTTTCTTTTTCCATTGAATGCTCTATTTCAACAACTGTTTGTAAAGGCAACAGTGTGGTGCAGGGTAAATAATTTAAAGACCTAATATGAAATGTATGTTCAGTCATTTGATTCTGAGAATATGGGAGAAAAGTGGAGGTTGTTCTTTTACAAATCGAGTTATGCCATGAATTATCTACATTTAAAATTTTTTTCTTGTGGTGGGAAAAAATAAATTGGGAAACACTCAAAGATGTATTTCAAATTAAAAAAAAGCTTTAAAATATTGTGGCATTTGTTGCGCTTTTTAATTATGCAGAAAAAATAGCATTATAAAGGAGAATTATGACAGTAAGTTTGAGCACTGCAAAGTTACAAGTGATAATATCATGGCTACTATTTTATTTTAGTGCCCTCAGATGATGTAGCCCTTTATTATCCAAATGAATATCACACCACCACCATAGGTTCTTCAGAGCAGTGCACAGACCCAAGTGAGTCAGGCTGGGTGGTGGAGGGGTTGCTAAAAACTGGATCCCTGAACCACCGATTGCAGAAGCTGGAAGGATTGCATGCATTGCAGGATTTTGTGAAGTGACTCTCTTTGGATGCAGCTAAGATAGGAAATTCAGTCTTTTATTTATGATGGGAAAGAAGGGATCTGTAAGAAGAAAGTATCTGAGGGCTGTCTTGAGATTTAGACTTTTTCCTGCCTCTGTTGCAGAGTTTCTAAGGGCTCAAACCATTTCAGTACTCGCTAAGAATAGGCTTTTATGTATTGTGAGGTTTGGGATCCTAGTGGGTATCATACCATGCCATACATAAAAATATACATGCACACCCACAGCTGAAATCAGCGGCACTGCCAGCCTATGAAAAACCCTTGGAGGGTTAAATAATTGCTTTCAAAATGCAACATTCCATGAAAGTGTAATATTCCACCTGTTAGTGAAACACCCACCACAACTGCTACAGGTTATAACATATCTTAATAACTGATGAAACTGGATGGTATTCCAGAGGAAAGTAGGTAATACACAGCAAAGATTTGTAGATGAAGACATGGGGAACTAATAAGCTTATCCAAAACAGGATTGCTACCTGAATAGCAACTGGAAAAGGTTCAGCAAAGGACTGTATCTCTTCATGAGAGAAAGGAAAGCCACTAAATAGAGGTAAAATGAAAGAAAAAGAATTTTTGGTAAAATAAAGCCACAGGCTAGATAACCAAAAAATTTGTGTGGGAAAAGCAAACAAGTCATCTAACAAAGCAAATAAATGTCAAAATTTTTTCGTACATTTATTACACTATTGTGTGTTTTGAGAAATGAAACATTTGAATGTTGTCAGTCTACTGGGAGAAATTCCTATACAGTGTATAAAGTACTTTAGATTGGCAAGTTAGATGCACAGTTTTTGGACATCAAAGACCCAGAAGTGAGAAGTCATACAGAAGAACCTGATTTGAACTTCGGTAAATTCAACAAAATTTTCAAAGATGATGAGCATAACTTAGAGGAGATTTGAAGTTTTGGAAAAGAAACAAGGCAGGCAGAAAGAGATCAGCAACCCATAGGAGCAAACACAGAGAAACATGTAGAAGATTCTTAACTACAGAACTACAAACTTAGCATTAATGCTACCCAGGGTCTCAGGAATGACTTAGTTTTGGATACATATGTGTAAGTGACAAAACCATCCTGCAAATAATTCTAGAAAATCCCAAACATTGCTAAAAAGGAACAAGATACATATATCTGCATGTTGAGGAAATAAAAGTTACAGAAATCCTTTAAATGAGAGAAACCTGAAAATGAGAGAGAGAGATGAGTGTTGTTTTCCCCTGGCCAGAAAAACCAGTGATGAAGAAGCTGATGTTTCAGGCAATGCTGTTGACACTTTGAAGAGTTACAAGGCAATAGAGATGATTTAAGAAGTTGCTGCTGTCTTTTTATTTATAAGTTGTTTCTTCTTATTTTACTTCATGTTCTTGTAGCTCTCAACCCAGAGCTTTCCTCAATCACCATCTAAGCAGTGATAAGATGATAATAGTTACCCTCTTTCATTGGGTTAACTATTGCATATACGTCTTTGGATCTATAGTCAGTTGGATTATTTGTCTCCCCTGTTCTACAAGAAAGCCACTTCAGATTCTTACTCATCTGCTTAGAAACTTCCTTTTAATTTTCTGCTACTTCGTTTTCTCTACAACCACTTCAGTCTATTTTTACACCAGCAATGTTTCTTTCCATACATTGTTCTTCCCTCTATCATCAGTCTTTCCCCTTGTGTGGTTTATAAGTGTTTTGATTTATTAAATTATATTTATTGTTGTAACCACACTAATAAATAATCTAGCATCTGAACATCTATTCCAAACAAAATGTTTTTCCCAAATCCAGGGCACAAAATTCCAGCTCCAGCACTGGAGTTATGACAAGAACAACTCAATTACAGTGAAATTTTAATGCAACTGCTGTTTTTTTTTTCCTGTTTGCTGTAACTGAAAAATCTAATATTTTTCATAAGTAACCTATATAGGAATAGAAGTGGTCACAGCACCAAGCCTGCCTCCTGTGGGAGGCATGTCAAAGACCTTACAGAAATCTGGATGTATGACATCTCTAGCCCTCCCCGTGTCCACTGATGCAGTCACTCCATCATGGAAAGCCCCTAGGTTGGTAAGGCAGGACTTGCCCTCCGTAAAGCTGTGCTGGCTGTCCCAACTCACCTTCCTGTCCTCCATGGGCATAACTTCTAGGAGGATCTGTATAATACTGTACCACTGACATGGCCATGAGATTTAATCATATCAGTGCATAAACTGCAACTCCAAAATCACAGTTGACCAACAGCTTAGAAATGAACATTCTGTCAGTAGTTGTCTGTGGGTAAGTGAATTGCAAAATGCAGAAGGAATAGCACAGGGACAGCCATTTTAATCTCTGCTCCCAAAATGATACTGCTAACTTACTAAAAATGAGATGTCCAAACACACCTCTCTTTCTTGGTCCCACTATTGTCCAATATGATAATTTTTGACAGAATACATTTCTCATTAAGCTTTGTTTACTGCTGTAAAGCTGTGTGCATTGATGTCTGGAATGCTAGTCACAGAAAAAGAAATTATTACCAGGACTGCAGGACAGGGTTGTTTATTTTTTTCCTCATCATGTGGCTATAAATGCCAGTTAGACTTTGGCAATTCAGAACCTTCATTGTGGCTTTTCTTCATCTGCATGCAAATTAGCTTCTTAAATATAATGTTCCTCCAATTTCCTCTCTAGACCTCTTAAGGGAATCTTGTTATGATGCTTTTAATGCAAGTGTTATCATGTGTTGGTTTCTCAGAAAATCCATCCTTTATTCTTGTCCTCCTCTTTCTGCCACTCCCCAAGATGAACTCATCCATAAAAGTGTAGATTGTGGTTTAAAAGATAAATGGAAAGCTGTGGGTGTCCAGGGTAGCCAACTTCATCTATAGGAATGTGATTAGACTCAGCCAGTGGAAAATGCAACTACTTAATGCTTCCTAACCTATGAAAGGATAGTGAGCTCCTAGGAGACGTCAATCATGTTTGGAGTAGGTTAAAAAAAAAAAAGAAAAAAAAAAGATTACAATACAAAGAGTTAAAAGAGAGTTGACTTATGAATCCTTCTTTCTTCCTTTTCCCTGGGTTAATGACAGTGGGGACTGTATAAGTTATGACTTATGGCATCACTTCAGCTTGTTTTCACAGTCTGCCAGTGGCCAGGAAAGTATGGAGCAATAATATTGCAGTATTTATTCAAAGACAATAAGCAGTCATTGCTGAGCTAGGGAAGCTGGGCCATGTTTATCTTCATGGATTTAGTCAGCTGGGAGATGAATAAGAGCCAAACTTGAACAAGCAAACATTTGCCTTCTTCTCCACAATGCAGCTATTTCACTTTACATGGCTGAAGACATAAATCTTTCTTCAGTGGCAAGCAAACAGCTTCAGATACACGGCACTTGCTAGGCATCACAGGACATCAACTGAATACTTGCGACCCTGAGTGTTCATGAAAACAACCACAATCCATCTTAAAACAAAAAATGGCAACAATCTTATAGCGCTGCAGCAGCAAACAATAAAAAGCTGTAATTCCTTCTGTGAACTGGTCTCTGACTAAATATCAGCTGTAAAAATTACTTCCTATCTATTGTTCTGCTCACAAAAGGAATTCTAGGAAATTATTGATTGTTGCAACCAATTGTTGCAGTGCAAATAAAGAAATAAGTGTCTCAAGCAGGTATAAAGCAATTTAACGTCTATTGATGCCTTCATGGAGTGACAGGGAATGTTTCAAAAAATACCAACCATATAGACTAAAGATATAATGATTTCATTGATATTTTCTTGGTGCAAGAATTGAAAATTCTTTGCCTCCTTTTATGTCCAGACAGTCTCATGTCATAAAGGATGGTGCTTGGGAATAATATTTGTAACCTTTATCTTCTAAGTTGTTTTCCACTATGATGCAGGCTCTGTAAAGCTGTTGCATTTCCACATGCAGTTCCTTGCTCCTGGAGCTGTAGGAAGGTGTTATATTATTAATACTTTTTAATTCTACTATCTCCTAAAAGTCTTTCACACAAAGCCCTAGGTACAGCTGCACAGAGATGCCTCCCTCTGTCTGCTCACTGCATGAATCAACAGTTTGGAGAGAGCTGAGGCAGACTTTCACCTCTCACCTCTTGGCTCTGCTCAGTGCATACACGGGTACTTTGGTGTCATTTGCCCAACACAAACTGGGCACCCACCTATGTGACTCACTTCACAAACTCTGTGGGAAAGAAAATGGGGTGTATGAGTCAGAAGTTAAACTATGCCCCACTAGAGGGTCCCCAGCTGCAGATTATGTATGTACCAACCAGTCAGTCCATTTATCCAGGGGTTAAACCACTGGCTCATGCAATGCTTTTTGACTGGAACTAAATGAAGAAGGAAGGGGGTAAAGCAGATCTCCTGATGTTGTTGCTGTTCCAAAGCTTTGTGATGAGGTGCATTCATATTTAGGTACACAGGTCCTGTGCTCCCTTAAGTATTGTTTTCCTCAACAGAAGATGAGAATGGCAGGAGGTGGTTTCTGAATGATGACAGTGTGGAGTAGGTCACTGAGTGGTGCTGTGAACATAAGAAGACATGGTGGTGTCATCACCAAGCAGCTCTGATAAACTGAGAACACAGAGATGTGCACTTGGTTTGAGGGGCTCCAAACACCCAGAGGGATCTCTCATTAAACTGACAATCCAGGCATTGTTTGTCTCACTGAATGGATATTTCAAGCCCTTTGCTATTGACTCCTTACTGTCAATGGCAGTGGTTGAGGGGGGAAGGGCTGCGGGCTGTGTGCAGGAATGAGGGTTTGGCTGTGCTCAGGTCTGAGAATAAATGGCATTGCCACTGTATTCCTTGTGGTATTTAGCTACATACCTTCCCACCTCTTCCAGTACCAGGAAGAGAAAACTTGAGGTGAAGTTATAAAACCAGGTACAAATTACATTGCATCTTATTTTTTTTTAATCAAAACAGAAGATATTTGGTAACCATGCAGAAGTGTTTTAACTAGAGAAGGATGATTTCTTCTTCTTTCTCCTTTTAACTTTCACTCATTTACAAGACTTTCATTGCAAAGGATCTGCCTCAAGCAGCCAGACCCTCTGTTGCTGTAAACAGTCGGTTGCAAAAATGTCCAGGAGGAGAAGGCAGATGGTACGTCCAGGAGTATAACACAATATATACTGTGATCTCCCTACTGTGTCTTCTCAAACTGTAGGTGAGATATTGTGTGAGCAGCTGTTAGAGATGTGGGAGGGGAGACAGCATGAAATGAAATGGATTAATAAAAACACAGGGAAAAGTACACAGAAATGCTTTCTAGTAATGAGAGTATAAAAACCTCAGCAGCTCCCCTGTACCAAACATAATGCTTACTCCTCATATGCACAGTACATAAAATAGCTGTCCCCAGCCTGTGGGGCTTCCTGCTGCCAGAGACTAAAGCTAAAGTGCTGTGTTTTCACATCAGGAAAGAACAAGTGGCCTAGAGCCATTACTGGGCTGTTGTATCCAGGTCTGGCATATATATTAGGCCATATACTCCTCCTGTATTTTCAAAGTGTTTGTGTTTGGAGTTGTCAACTGCTAGGAAAAGGAAGTTGTTCCCAGACAAAGAAAGTTCTTTTTCTCATGCTGTATATTAACAGAACTGAAGGACAGCCTCATTCTTCCACTTCCTCTGTAGAGAAAAGTCTCCTTCTTTGAAACCTCATCAACAACTCTAAAGATTGGACCTGCCACAGAGATATGTCTGGTTTTCATGGCCAAAGCTTATGGATAAGTGCCTGATGGTGTCCAAAAGAGCCTGAATCCAGCTCTTTGGCTCTGAAATATTTGCTCTATAAGAAAAGTAAGTCTGGGAAGGTAGACAAGGTATAAAAATACGTCTGCTCATGCAATTGATAAATGCATCTTATAGGTGAGAGAAGTGAAGGAATTAATGTTATGCTAATTATTTTTGACATTGATTTGCCCTTCAAGACAAACTTAAGCAAGCAGACTGATTCAGGGAAAGATCAAAGTTTCAGGGGTGTGTGAAACCTTCTCCTGTCTGCTCACAGTCAATAACTTAAGGCTCACAATTTGATTATGTGATTTCTTATTATTATTTCCTACTGTACCCGGAGTGAAGTCAACAGAAATAGGCCCTAATCACCCCTCTAGTCAAATTATGAACTGCCTAATCACCATTCTCTTATAATTGGTCAAGAAATGGGGCATAATAAGTTGAAAATTAACAGTCAGAGCACGTTATTATATTCAGTGGGAAAAACTATACATAAGGTTATAACAACCCAAGTAATTTATAGTGTATTTGCATGTCTAACTTTTATTAATTCCTCATTAAAAAAAAAAAAAAAAAGTGGGTCTCAGAAAAAATGTTGCACATTTCAAAATAGGTCTCAGGCCTTGAAATTTTTAGCTGATGTGGTTTTAAAAAGATAAGGTATTCCTATGGACAGAAATTAACTCAGAATTAAGTAAAAAATTGATTTCATTACTATCTTCTTACAGGTAGGGTGTCCTCATATTTTCTTCTAAAACACATCCGTTTAAAAAGGGAGGTATGATCTGTGTTTTCACTTGTTGTCAAGGCAAAATTCAGAGCTTATTTTTGGGAAGAGGTAGGTCAAAGCTCTATCAAATTCACTTTAGTAAAGAAAATGTTTTATATACAATATAAAATATACAATATTAAGAATATACAATAATAAGGTGTCATAGATGTTTGAAATCCGTATCAAGCAAATACTTCATTGCTCTTGGTGTATGTACTTTCAGTTGTGGGTTCAAATAACTCAGGTGCTGGAAATGCAGTATTTCAGTTGCCTACTTTAACCTCTCTGGTTCTAGCAACCTTATCAGCTTTAGTGCACAAATTTGATCTGCAATGGAACTGCAGTGGGTACACAAGATTACTTTCCCTCCCCACCTCCTTTCTTAAGCAGGTGTCCTCTCATTAGAAATTGTCTGACCTGCTTCACAAAAATGGTCAGATTTAGTTATTGTGATGACATCTGCATTTAAAACAGTTCCAAAGGAAAACAGTTTTTATTCTACACAGTTGATTGTTTTTTAACATGCCAACTAAACAAAACCACAGTTACAAAAACCAGGCATGTAGTCTACTCTACCTCAGTGTGTTGCAGCAAAAATGTCAGATACAGTAGCTAGGATGAGATCTGTGAGAAGCAATATAGATTCATTACACATTGGCATAGATTCACTCAAGACACACCAATTAAGACCCAGTGAAGTGAGGTTCTGATTCAATATATTTATTTATTTCATCACTACTATTGAGTAGTTATAGGGGAGAAAATTAATGGAAATAGTTTTTAAAAAACTACACTTGCTCTGACTAGAGAGCCATTCAATAGTTCCCAGGCTATCCAAGCTCTAAGAGTGATGTAGGGCCAATTAATATATGCTCTTTGGTAGCACCAGGGTGGCATTTGCAGCAACACCTAAAAAGTGCTCAGGTGGAAAGGAATTGTCTTCACCCTTAGTACTCTGAGGAATGACAGCAAAGATGAATAAATACAAGTGGGAGTGGATGAGATTTCAGCAGGCCACTCACTATCAAGTAAAATAATGAAATAAGTAGGAAGGTAGGAACAAAGACGAAAAGGGTGAATGTAATGGTTAGAAAGTAAACATATAAGTGTGTCTTGCAGAACTAGAAAGAACAATTAAATCAATTAACTAATCCTATTAGTGAAGATAGGCATATGCATATTCACATGAGTGGGGTGCAATTATGTAATTGCTATAGCCAATGCTATATTGCTGCGTACCTTAGGATCAGATTACATGTATTTTGTCTGTTTGAATGATCAAAGCTTGTGCAATTTAACTCCTAACTTGGGTACAATCCTCAGCAACAGCAGTTACACAAATGCCTTTCATCAACTTCCTTGGTCTTCTGTTTTCACAGGAAGATTTCTGCTGTGCCATAGGAAATGTGTGAGATATTTCAAATGTAGGATTTCTGCCAGCTGGTGATTTATCCCATTGATTACGTTGTCATGTAAGGGGAAGAGGCAAACCATTTTAACTGCTCACATAAACTGCAGTGGCATGCTGGATTCTTATTTAATACAATAAATTTAGTTGCAGCTTTGTGTAAGTTGCCTGATTCACTCTACACAGTCCTGCTACAGCACATGATATCCACTTTGGTCCCATACAATAGGTTTGTACAAGGGTGGTGCCCACTAACTTCTATCTGTCTAAATAGTTCAAGGGCAGGGAAGAACATACAATTTGCTGCTGAGAGGTTTTGCTTATCTATTCCAATTCAATGGAATTTAGATTCTTGCCTATTTAAAGTGAAAGTAAACCTAAGTTTTTCAATCTTGTGTTACACAAGTTGTGCTTTTTGATGGTTACTTTTTCAATTATCTAGTCACCTAGGTTTTGTTATATTCTAAAATAAGTCTTTTATAAACAATATTATTTAGTAAGTAGCTCTATGCTGATTCATACAGCATACAGATATTTCTTATATTGTGCAGATGTCAAAGAACTTGTGTCAAGGCTTCTCTGTACATCTAAGCACAGACTGACAGAAAGATACCTCTGGAAGGTCCACTAGTGTTGGAAGTGTGAAAAAAATAAAACAACTACAGAATATTTATTTCTATTCTTCTGAAATTCAATATTCTAAGAGACCAGGATAAATCACCAAGACCTCTGAGCTAACATAGATTGGGAAATTACAAGCTACCAAATTACTAACCTGTCAATTCCACTCTTACATGAATGCTTTTAGCCTGCTGCTTTTGGCAAAGTAAAATGGTTTAACTGAGGAATTGTCACTCACTTTCTCAGTGTAAGCCTGTAACTTCTTCAAAGTGAAAGTCCTGAAATAGAACAGGGAGATGTGTGACCCAAAACCTTAAAACTTGAGTAATCTTGGTTGTTTGGACTCTTGTTTGTAACAACAATCTTGGTTCAGTTGGTTCTGTTTGGTCTACAGTAGGACTTCTGAGTTATTGTCAACTACTGCAGTGCTGGGAAACAGACCTGTGAAATCTCGGACCTGTTCTCTAAGTTACCCACAGATTTTCTGAAGCTCTAAGAGTGCTTAGACCCAGAGCTTTAGATCAGAATTTTTTCCAAGAAAAGCTCCCATCTATGAGAGAGTCAGGAAAGAAGAAAATTGGAGGCACTGTGCTTTTTGTATTTTTCTGTAGATATTCCCAGTCCAATCTCTTTTTATTGATACAGAGTAAGGAGCCTAGTGAGTCTGTAGAACACATTGAGGTTCTCTAAAGAAAAAAAAAGGAAAAAAAGAAAAAGAAAGGAAAACAAGTAGGATGGGAAAAAAAAAATAATAAAAACTTAGACTATTCTCTATTCCTGGGCACCATTCCCCTGGTAAGTATTGACCCTACAAAAGATTGGGGCTCTGGAGTCAGACAGCAGCCAACCTTGAGAACGCTTGACTTCAAATGCTTTTTTTTTCTTTCTTTCTTTTTAATCTAAACAAGGCAATTTCCCTCCTCCTCCCCTTTGTCTGATACTTTACTGCACATTACATTATTTAGAAAAATGTCACTGGAGGAACACTCTGTGTGGTCTCATAAAATATTAACGACTCCTGAAAGAAAACTTGAAATCAAGATGCTCTTTCATGCTGGGGTATGTACTCTCTTTTGTTGGCTTTTTTTTTCTTCCTTTTCCCTTCATAGAATCTGAATTGCTTGTCTGTCTTTCCCTTGATATGAGCTACTCCTTACATTTATCATATTCCTCTGAAAGAGGGGAATTCAGGGAACAAATAGTGTGATTCTGGTGCTGATGCTGATGCTAACCAAGTAGAGACCTGTCTGTGCAACAACAGCTTCTGCAGGTAATAAACTAAAGTCCTGTGCATTTTTAGGTTAATGTCAATGAACAAGAAAAGTGTAGGAGTGGAATGAAATAAAAAGCCAGAACAAGCTGATTTCTCAATCAAACACAGATTTCTGGCAATGACTGATATACTGTTTTAAAACATATCTGAAGAGACAACAACTGTTTGCAATTCTTTTAAGGAACAGGAAAAAAAAGAAAAAAGTTCCCACCAAGAAAACTTCCATGTAAATTGAAAAGCAGTCTACATGGGGGAAAAATAATCTGACTGAAAACTAAAGGAAAGTAAATCTTCCCTTAGTAAAGGCCTATAAATTCAGAGGTGGACAGCAGTCCTGAGTAAAGAATACCGACATTTTAAGTGAAACATTTGCTGGCAAAGTGACCGTCGAAAGTGGTTATTGAACGTCTTGTGAGAGAGCAAATTGCAGACTAGAGGTCTTTCTTATATTTTGTAGCAAAGCCAACTTCCATTGATACCACCTCGATGTCAGCCCCTTTCTGCAGCCATTTGTAAAAAGGCTTGTGATGTGAGATTGACGACTTAAATACTTCATCAATCAATGCTTTAGCCAATGTGTTGTTCAGTGATTGGTGAAAAATTCAAGTAATCCATCTTATCCCATCACCCTTGTTCTTTATTCTCTTCAGGTATTTTCATTTTTCCCCCCCCTCTCTTTATTTGTTCACTTTCACTACAATCTGAAAGAGAAGCTGGGCTGGGAGGGAAGGGCCTGCTGCTATCTAATCATCGCAGTGAAACTCTCCAGTGCAAAGTGCTACTGAATTAACCGAACTTTTAATGATCCTAGAGGTGGTCCTGGTGCATATGGACTAGCAAAGCGCAGGGTCAGGCTGCAATTTGTGCCATTCTGTCAAATTAAATATGTCAAACATCCTGAATCATTTATATAATCAACAATAAGGCGCTTATTTCTGCTGAATTAATCTGTTAAGTAGCTTTAAGAAAGAAATAGGTATGACACAAAGCTAAACAGCGAGTGTAAAGAAACAAAAAAGGGTTTAGGTTATTCATTTTGGCATAATGGAAGGACATCCTTTGCTCAGAGAGAGAATATCCTTTGCTTGTGAGTGAATGTTTATGTTGATATCTGGTACTCCTAATTTTAATCTCAATAAGGATTTAAAATCTTAACTGCCTACTTGAAATTTTGGTATAGATTATACAGCCACAGCATAGGCTTTATAGCAGTCTAGATGAATAGGCTTTGTTCACCTAGATTTTGCTTTTGCATCTAAGAAAAAAAATATTCTAACACAAAGAGCATCTTATTTTTTTATACATATGTAATGTTTTTCTATATGCATCATTTTTATATGGCTCTTAACAAATTTACAAACAAATACTGCCCAGAGGCATATGTTTTTAAAGACCTGAGGTACCAAAACATTTATGTATGCACTTAACTTAGGCAGGTGTGCAGATTATTTCTGTTTGTTGGGACTAGTAAGAGTATTGGCTTTTTGTGTTCACTTTTGCAAGAGATAGGAAGTAAGTTATCTTTAGGATAGTCCTGCCATAAAATTTTTGATTTCTCGTGTAAAGAGTTTGTAAATATTTTATAAAACATATACTTGTTTGCAAATGTGGGGAAAAATGGCAAACATCTCAAAACCTGCCATTTCAGTGGGAAATTCGAGCACACATTTTTAAAGGAGTTTTCACTGAACATTTATTCAGATACTACTGAGCAATGTGAAAGAAGAGAGTCATAAGCTTCTAAAACTGGTGTCTGATTTATTTTGAGTTTCATGCTTATTTTTTTGTTGAGCATAATCTTAAGCACATCCTCTTGAATCAGGACTGTAGTGAAAAAGGAGAGAGCAAGAGTCTAAACTACACTGGCTATTGCAGAGACAATCTACTCATCCCTCATTATGCAGTTTCTTAAATCAGCATAACAAAGTCTCCAGAGAGTAAAGTGAATTTTATGATACTATTCTTTAATTTCTAGTAGTTTATTTATTTTTCACTCCCAGGAATTTGTGTCTCCAAGACATTTGGGTATATCATTTAGGGATACTCTTGGTTTTCAAAATCCCAGATAGAGGCTGCAATCTGGACAAAATACTCTAAATGTTTGTCTAGCAGAAAAAAAACAGTGAGAAGGTAACTCAGGTCTAGATTATTATCATGTTTATATCATGATTTTGTTAGTTTTACACAAAACAGACCAAAGTCTGCAAAAGAGATTCCAGATAGTTCTACCCACAATGTACATAAAAGAATTAAGAAAAATAAAAGAGAGAGAGGAGAGAGAGAAAACTAATAAAGGACTAAGAACTACAAAACAAAAAGATCGTAAGAACTAACAGAAAAATCTTTTATCCAGTTCCACATTAAAATGCTGTACAGACTCTGTGTTCAGCAAGACATTATTGCATTATTAAGCAGATATCTTAAAAAAGACGTGTTGGAATATCAAATTAATTTCAAAAAGTTCAAAACAAAAAATCAGAATAAGAGCTTTCATTACTTGACCCATTATCAGGACAGTAACAAAATTTGGCCCAGGAGGGCAGTGGCTACTCTTCCATAAATTTTACCTTTTATTTCAAAGTTCCTGATGCTGTGTATTGCTAAGTTGATATTTAAGGGACATTTGATACTCTTTCACCTGAATAAAAGCAGATTTCTTTGTGTGCATTTGTGTGTTCATAAATGAGCTGCTCAGTGAATCATTCCTGTCATTAGAAGGTAGATAAACTGCAGGGAGGGAACAAAGTCATCATTTCTACCTCTGTGAAAATGATGGGGGTTTTTTAATTATTAAAATGCAATTATTTCCATTATTGATGAGCGTGATACCCAGGACAGCATCAATACAAACTGTCCAGGACACACACTCACTTGGATCTCAGGCTGGTCTGGCTGCAATAGAGTATTGATGCCAGTGTTTGTTTCACTTCTAATTCACATAATGGATGAGGACTTAAATACAATCCATGGCAAATTAGTACCTAGGAGATTGGGTTTATTTATTTATTTATTTAATGTGTTTATTTTTGTTACATGTGAGCCCTTCAATGATACCAAAGTAGGAGACTTTCTGTATTAAGGCAATTGAAGAACACTAGAATTTGAAACATAAAAGCTGATTAATATTTGAGATATCTATCTAGGCTGTAAGAAACTAGCCACCAGAAAAAGTGTCAAGTTGCTTTCTAGTCCCTGCACATTGCTTTCATTTTTCTCTGTAATATATTCATTCATACATACTTGCATGCATTGCCTTCATTCATATGTACATTTGAATAAAAAAAGAAAAATGCAATTATTTTAATTTTCCAAAAGTCACTTACTGCTTGTTTCATACAGCCACTGAGAGACTGACATTCCTCATATTTTGGCTTTGGGAATGGATATGTCACTCCATCCTTTTGGACCTGGACCACAAACACAGGTGGCTCTTAAAATTATCAAGGCTGAAGAAATTGGAGCCTTTATATATGGTCATAAGTGGGGGAAAAGGGATGACGGTATCCTCTGCTGCCCCTCCCCACTCAGTCGGTCCCTTCTCAGAGCTTGCTCCTTCCCTGCTGCTCCATGCTTAAACATTAACTGTTTGAAATTAAATGCCCATAAATGTAATTTATTCCTCAGGCCCACAGCAGTTCACGGATATGCAAGTACCTCCAATGTTTGGATATCCTTCTGAAACCCTCCGTGCCATGTTCAGCAGTGATCCAGGTGAAATGCATGCAGGAACCCTGACCTGAGAGCTCATGGGCCTGCCCTGGAATGGGTGAGATCTGAGGGTACCATGGTTTCCAGGCTCCATTGCTTGATTTCCATGGGAATCAAACCTGGACATTTAAAGTAACAAAAGGACTGATCCAAACTCCCCATTCCAAAGTCACTGTGAGCCACAGACCCTCTCATTTTGTGACAAAACTTAGCCCTTCTGCTTATAATTTTTAAAAACAGCAACACCCTCCAAAAAATGCCAGGTAGTGACACATATAATACTTCAGTACAGCCATACCTACTCTTACCAAAAGGCAACTAAAGATGCATCTTCCAGTAAAACAAAGTCCATTTTTCCTCTATCTATACACAAGTCTAACGTAGGTCCTCCCTTTTCTGAATTCTGTTAAAGGTTGAAAGCACTATCCATACAAAAGCAATGACAAAGGCTGTGTTTGACCAAAACCCTGAGCTAGGCAGGTTTTCTTATAGACAGGGGATTTGGTTAAATGCACAAAAGCAACTGTGCAAAACAACCAATAAAATACTGTATATCAAGAGTAATTAAAAACCTTCATTAAAAATGTGACAACCAAATCATTTTATATTAGACAGAGAAACCACTATCGACATTTGAAAATAATGAATAAACAGAATGTCAATTCACTAACATTTGCTATTTAGACTTTGATGCATACTCTTAGCTCTAAAATCTGCTCCTGGATACACAGGAAACTCCTATTGAAGTCATTTGGAGTTGTTTATGTGTAGTTGGCAGCAAATTTTGGCCCTCAGACATTTTTTTGTATTCATTTAAGAGAGTAGAGGCTAGCATAACCCTCAGTTTAACCCTCTGTTTGAAGGCACTGCTCTCATTAAATCCAAATGTCATGGCTATGGACATTCTCTTAGCACAGATCAGACTAGTTCCTGTGCAGCTTCGGCAAAAGTGGCAATGCAGGATTTACTTGCATAGGAATTGACCGCTGATATAGACCGATAAGCCAGAGTGGGTCGAATATTTCCTCTGTTATTGCAAACTCTGATCTCTAGCACTGAGCAATAAACTGTGTAATTGTTATGGCAGCCCTTAAGGTCCCCTGTCCATGATGTATGGCATTGCAATGAACATAGAGACATGCCACCTCACTTATGACACCCTGGCTGAGAGTTAACTAACAAGCAGTGGCAGTGCCTGCAGATTAGTGTAAAGGATCAAAATAATGCAGTGTGTAGAAATGGAGTTGCAGTCCCCCAAAGAGGACTGCAGGTTGTGTTTAGTTCTGCCTTTCCTCTGTGCTCATCTCATTTCAAATGTTGCTTTGCTTTTTTCACCTTCAGTCAGCAAGCACTTAAGTGCATTTAGTGCCACACATTTTCCTTTACACCTCTCCCTGACGCCTTTCCAACAAACACTGGCATGCTGTGCTTGGCACAGGGAGAGGCTCAGGAACCCACCGGACACTTTTGTGCACAATCAGCAATCGTCACTTTTCCTTATGAAGCAATAGGGTTTATCCCAGCCAGAAAACCCACAGGATTTTTTTTTTTTAATTTATTTTCTGTGCTTGGAATCTTTAGTTTACCTAAGCCTCAAAAGCCTCTGATATTTGATGTTGATGAGCCATAACAGGTGTAAACATATGTTCATGGCCCATGGTTTGCCTGAACATCACTGCAGTACAATGTGGTACAGTCCTTGCAGACATATTGGACATAAGAGGTGTCAAGAGACACCTCATGCTTACTTCCATAGCAGTCTCCTGAGTACTTTTCCTTCTTTATTTACAGTCCAAGATTTTACATATGCAAGTGAATAATTATTTACTCAGTCAGTGTTGCAATTGTAGTGGTAGAGGTTAATACCATTTTTTAAAAATGCTTTTAATTTTAACCATAATTTTAGGCACAAGAAGGAACTCTATTTCTCTTTGTGTGGGATACTAAACATTAAGATTTTCTTTTTAATAATTCTTTGATGTAAAATCATATAATTTTCAGGGCAATACTTCCATTGGTGTTAATTGCCATACACTTAAGGCAACTCCCAAAATACAATTTAAATGCAAAATTTTTATGTCATCATCTAATTTTTCATTCTTCTTTCATTTCACCAAAAAAAAAATCTGTAATAAATACTAAGCAATAATAATTTTTCTATCAGATTTAACAGTTAAATTTACAGTTTTAAATATTTTTATGACATCCAAGTGTACCAAGGTGACAAGTCTACTGGTAAAACAACAATTTAAGCACTGCATTTACAGTCAAAAACCATTTTTTGTCACTCCTCAATTGACAAATTTCAACTACTCCATATTGTTTAAAACAATTTTTAAAATTACATAGTGAGAATATTACAGTCTCTGTCACTGTGTAATTAAGTCCCTAGAACTGTTTGCTATATATAGAAATACTGTATTATAAAGTGTTAGTTACTGTTAAAAAAATACCAATTACATTTATAGTGGAAACCATTACATTGATTTATCACAAAACAGTTAATTCACTGTGTTTGTGCATAAAACTGCTAGTAATGTGACACCAAATGTAGTTTCCATTTTGAACTCTGCAAACTTGGGAAAATTATAAGCAGGAAGATACAATAAAGCTAATGAACATCTGAAAAGCTTATATTCAATAAATTGCTTTACACTTAGAAAATACTTCTGCTGGAGAGACAGTTCACTGGTTTCCATCACAGTGCAATTCTTTGGTGTAATGAGAAATTTTGAAAGGAATTAAGAAGGGTCCAACTCTTCCTGCAAGGGTCCAGCTCAATTATGGGCTGAAATAAATCTTTATTTCCAACTTAATTTCAAGTGTGTTCCAGCGCTTTGCCAATCTTGGTCTCATAAGTGTGGAACAGAGGTGGTGTGTATCAGTGTTAGACACATTCACCTTCAGCATTTTTTATTTTTTGATATGTCCTCTTTCATAGCTAATAATTAATAATAATGTCTTGATTAATGTTTATTCTGAAGTTTAGATGTCACTATATAAGTATATAAATGCTATTTCAAGGTTCAGTTGAAATGTAAAAGAATTATTTTTCATTTTATCTATCATCAATACACTATAATAATCAAGTGGATATTTACCAGCCTTGTCGACACTGCATGCACAGAACAAAGCCATCTGGCATCTAAATTTTGTTCATGGTACAATGAAAGTAAGTATAGTCAAAATAATACCATAGCATAGCAAAGTAAATCCATATATCCCTTCATTTTAAGTATTTTGTTTTATTTTAACAGCTTTTTGGATTTTTTTTCTTTAGAGGTAAAGATTCCTAAACCTTGTTGCAATCAAACACTTATTATATTCAAAGGGAAAGACGGCTTTATTTTAGCCTTACCGAGAGTGATTTGAAATCATTATGTTCCTGAAATACACCATTTTGTAGCTGCTCTTCTAATAATATTTAAAGCATCAGTGGACATATTAGAAAAAAAGATATGTGAATTGGTGTCTGAATATACATTTTATATTAATAGACATTATTCCCATTGCTTAGAGTGATGACTTCTTGCTTCCTTACAAGTACGAAAAGGAATCTTCCTCTTCTCTAGTAAGAATACAGTAGGACTTCAGTATTTGCAGACACTACATCTTGATATTCAGATGATAGAATAATATTCAAGAAGTAACTACTTTGCTGCCTTTATACAAATATTGAGAAAAAATACTAAAAATAATGACCTATTACCACCATGGTCTCTTTCTAATTTAAAAGGACACTTTAGTTTTTAAAGCATTTGCTTTATAAACTTGAACTGCAGAAGACAATCAAGAAATTTGCTGAATAGAGCTCTTCCCACTAGTCTGAATAATTCACCAGAACAAGAAAAAAAACTCAATAATTTACCTGTTTCTCTTTTGATTTCTGAATTGACATTGTTTTTCCTTCATAACACTGGATACCAGGTAATAAAAACCAATTAAATACCAACCCATAAGTACAACTTTTGCTTGGAGGAATAAAAAAAAAAAGTGATGATTTTGTCCCACACTAGCAACGTACCTCACAAACTGTTGAGTGCAGGGCACAGACATGCTGAGAATTATCATCTCTTTCTCAAACAGCAAAGGCATAAACCTCCACTGCTCTGGGATGCTGCTGTCCTACAGGCGATTTGAGACTGAAGTAAGTGATTCATTTGGAATCCAGATATTTCTCAACAAAACCTTCAATACTCTGGGACAGAAAGGGTAATTATGGGGAGAGTGATAGGGACTAACAAGGCCAATACTGCAGCTCATTTCCTTTGGCAATCTCCAGTTTTCAAAATTATTGTCCTAACTAAGAAAAAGCACATTGTGGTTGACTTTTTGTTATCAGCCATTTTCTTTTAAATATGAGATAGGTTATATATACTATGTTTTGTGTATAAGAATCATTAATTCCACCAAACTGGTTGAAAGTGTCAGTACTAAGATGGAAATAAAAACATCATATTCAGAAGGAGATTAAAACACAAAGACAATGCAAATTATTACTTTCAGTCAAAATTTGGAATGAATTTTACTGGCTCTGGAATGGTGCAGCATTCTGATTTTTAATTAAAATGAAATCAAGTAATTTCACTTACTTTAAAGCTGAAACTGGCAGTAATATAACAAGAGTGTCAAAGGTTTATGTTGGATGTGGCTTAAATCATGCCCGTTTTAAAGTGATGCTTGAGACATGATCAATTGTCTTGTGTAATTCAGCTGTTGCAGGCATCAGGCTGCAGCTCAATGAGCATCACCTGTTTCTCCTACATTTTCTAGGTACAAACCATAATTTTACACAATATTTTGATTTTTAGCAAAAGAGGAACCAGCCCCCCAATATTTTACTTTATTGGAAATACATTTTTTCATGTAATCTCATCTTTAAGGTATGACGTGGATTGGTCTCCGGCTTAAATGATGCATGCAGTTTCAACAATAAAACTAAATATTAGTATCTCTACCTATATAAAGTATGAAAAGGGTTACATTTCAGCAAGCTTTATAATATCAATTAATGAGCCTTTTCATGCCTTCTTAACTCTTATTTTACGATAAAGTTTTAAACTAGAAATCATTGTGACAAGTTAATGACCTCGAGTTTAATGTTTAAACTGTGACGTTACTTAGGTCACAGCATGAAGGAAAACAAAAATCTTTTTATAAACTTCCTCCCTTTGGATGCATGCAGCCTTTCCCATTCTGTGCCTCCATGGGTGTCAGCTGGTCCTTGGCAGGAGAAGACATGTTCCTGCATTCTCAGAGTCCATGGTCGTCACCTATAGTGAGCAGAGCACTTAACACAGCACAGCAGCATCGAGCTCTTCACTACCAAGATTTGTTGATATGCTGCTCCAACGGGCTTGTGATTTCACTCATCAATTTTACAGTAAAAAAATGGAATTCTTTCAGGCACTATAAATGCTGGCTCTAACAGAAGCACAAGTGCTCAAAGTGGATCAGAGCTAACTTTGCTGACTTCTGGTCTCCCTCACAAAATTCTTGATTTGTGTATGTATGAATGAGCACAAAACTGGAAGACATAAGACTGAACAAAAATTTTCAACCATTTAGTTTCAGTGAGGGGGAAAAAAAGGTGGCTGAAAAGCTAATGTCTATCCCATGAAGACCAACAATTCAGTGTCCCAGAGTCCCATGAGTTCAGGGATTTTTCCCTGCATATATATTTTTTCTGTTGGGTATTTTATTTTAAATGGTAATTTAGATGAAATGGGGAAATTTTCCTCTTCCCAATATCTGAATTCTCCAAGAATATTGTGGGTTCAAAGCGCGACTGTTCACTAGTAATTTTTTTTTTTTTTTTGAGTTATGATCAAGTTGGAGCACCAGCAACACAGTATTCTCTTCAGATACTGGTGTGTTTATTAGCTTTGGCTCTTGCTGCTGTGCCTTGGATGATATCTCCCCCTGCTCTCTGAGCCGTAGCTGTTAGTTGCTACCCTTGACAGAGAATGCCTGGTAGTCCATGAGGCAGCCCTGAAGTTCTGCACATGTCCTCTCCCTGAATCCGTGCAAATGGAGGATGTAGTGAAAGGGGTCTGCACAGCATCACTTCTTAGAAATCACCTCCTCCCATGCTTTCCGAGCCTGAGTCAAACGAGGGGGATGCTCCAATCACACTGATTTCCACACCCATGCTGACTGGCTCCTTTTGATCTTTGCACATTTTACTTGCAATCTAATGTCACATAATGTTAACAGACTTAATTAATTGAGGAGGTGAACTTACTCTCATTCCAGTCAAGAGGAATTTGGTTTTGAGTGAAAAGGGAGGGGATATGATGAGGTAGGGTCAGAGGTCACCCAGTTTAAAGAAATTTATCTAGGTTCACTTTACAACCCACATAAATCTCTCTTCACTTTGGAGATAGACAGCTAGAGGAAGTAAAAAGCATGGCAAAAGATTTGTAGACAGCTTGTCATTTGGAGGCAAAGGTAAAAAGAGCAGAAGGCCCCCACTGTAAGATTTTTCCTATTTCCATCACTTTCTGTTTTTCTATTCCTCAGTAAGGTGTAGAAGCGAAGAAAAAGCAGCCTGTATTCACATTGTAATTAATGCAAACTTGCAAAGTTGAGAAATGTCCAACAGACAGTAAGGACCCTCTTGACAAGTATATCATAGTCACACTGTGGGATACTCATTCATCACACAGCAAACAGTCAAGTGGCTGCAGCTTATGTGCCAGGTGCTCATTACATGGGCACACCTGCATTTTAGACAGGTTATCATGGCACACTTATCCCTACTGCTTTGGCCCAGGGGGATCTAGTACCTGTATCTCCACTCCCATCATGTGGATGGAAGCACAGCTTCCTCGCAATGGAGACACACACCACCTTTTTCTGGTATGACAGATGCACATTCGGACACAGGTGGGAGAAAACCAAACACCCTGAAGGATACAGTATGGAGCGATCTTCTGAAAATTGTGTCTAGCACAGAGCCCATTCCATCACAGTGCCTGGGAGGCTTTTGAAGGAGCACAGGAGGAGTATACGGAGCATGCAGTGCCTCCAGCAATCTGCATCCAGCCTGCAGACATGAACACTCTTGGGGTAGTTTGATCAGATATAATGTTAGGAGGGAAAAAACTAAACAACTAAGAATTTATATCCTGTAACATGAAAGACTAATGAAAAACTTACCTGTTTTAAACCAACCTACCACCACAGCACAGGATTGTCTAGTTTATACCCAAAGATAGAAATATCATAGGAAAGGGAGGTGCTTTCATTTATTCTCTCATACTCCCTGCACCTTCGAAGGTGCACAGTTTATGGAGGGCAAAGTTTATAGTTATATAATATTGTTCAATACTCACATAGTAATGTTATTTTCAAAATAAGAATATTACTATTCCATTCCTCAAAACATCCATATTTTGTTCTTACAACTACCACCTTTCCATGATAGAAAGCCACTGCAGCAGGAAAGATAAAGCCCATTATGTGAATGCAGAGGCAGTTTGCCTACTGAGCATTTATGAGTACACAGTATTTGGCATTTGATGAATCCTTTGGCATACTATTCACAGAAAAAAACCCAGAAACTTGAGAGATGAAAGTTAAAAATTATGTGAAAAAGACCTGATCTATCATTTCAGGCTGGTTTCTGAATGCTGATCAATTTGCAGCTGTTTAGTGATATATTTAACAGCTATGACTAAAATAATAATATGGAAAAACTACAGAAGATTAAAGTAAATTTTTCTTGTAGATATGCATGGATAACCTCCTTATGAAACAGCAAGACCATGTCATTTACTATGAAAATAATACTATGGTGATTAGACTACTACAACTTTTTTACTTTGATTTTGGCTTTAGAACTTGACTAGGGATGCAATTCCTTTTTTGAAGCACACTCCTATTTGCACCAAGTGTATGTATGTCCATGAGCATTTGGCAGTGTTAGTGGTCAAGGAGCTGTGGAAACTGCTGCTGTCTGTGAAATCTTTCCTCAGAAGTTCTTGTCACTTAAAAAATTTCAGCCTTGTCACATGTTTTCAAGGCCACTGCAGGACAGCATCAGAACGTACTTCTGAAGTCTGCCAGGGGAAGATGCTGATTGCTGTAAAAGGGAAATGTTTTTTTGTTATGGGAGTGATGTGGAGGGGAGAGGGAGCTAAGGGTCATGGTTTAGCACTAAAATGGCTGCCAGGCTTACAATGGCAAGTATTGAGGAGCTCCTGGGTGTGGTCACATAGGCTTTTTTTTTTTTTCTAACAGGATGGCTATGATGTAATTACACTTTCTTTGACACTAGCTCTTTTATTGGAACTGGAATTTTTCCTCCTTCTGATTTAACTAGTTAACTTGTTGCTAACAATCACTTACCTTTTTTAAAGGAAAGAATAAATAATCTAAAGGTAAAATCTCTTTAACCAGAGAGAGTGAGCTGCTCATGCACAGTTTCTTCATTTTCTGCTACTACAAGAAAAAACAAAAGCTCTACCCAAACAGATGAAGGAAATGCTTATTCCTGGCTTCCTCCCCTCCACATTTAAAACATACAATCCTTTTGTACTGTGGAAAGAAAATATTGTGCTTTGGCAAAAAGCAGTTATGAAGGAAAATAACCAATTATTACATAATTTATATTTATCCTGGTAGATTCAGCTCTGAGTCAGAAGCAATACATTCCAAAATATTAACTGCTGCACCTATGTGGAGCAGGTCTAGCAAGCACCCAAAATATTAAGAAAAAGCAAAACTTACACCTTCATGGAAATTTGTGCTTTCTGTATTACAGATTGTCTTAGGTTGCAATGCAAAGGTGGAACCAACAGTAGGTATTGTACTATCATCTACATGAGCTGTTAAAATGGGTGGAGCAGTGTTCTTTATCTTCTCCATGACTCAGCCCTGAATACTCCCTGGGGAAGCAGGAACCACCCTGGGAGGACCATCTCTGCTAATGGGCCATCAGGGTCTCCCAGCATCACTCACAGAATCACATCATTCCATTGTGAGATGCCCTGCTTTGGGGAAGGAACCAAACATAACCTGTATATAATCTGAGGTTTAGAATACTGTGAGAGGACCACCATTGGATTCCCAGAGGACAGGAGCTCTCAATAGCCACCGCTGGACCTCCAAAGAAGGACCAGACCCTTCTACAAGATCACTGCTTCGATGGAACGACATCCGCCACTCCAACAGGACTGCAGCCACCATTTAACTGGACTGCTACAACAGGGTGTCAGGTTGTAGTCTGATTTTGTCAGTTTTAGCCAGTGTTTCTGTACTTTTGCCTTTATTGTAGTTTTCCTATTAAATTGTTGTTCTGACTTGGAATCTCTAGCAAAATATTTGTGTGTAGTTAATTCCTTATGCTGGTTTGCCTTCAAACAAATACACAGACATATAAAGTGGACCTGAAATTAGAAAAAACGATCCTTTTGCAGATCTGACAGGAGGAAAGAATCTGCAGTGCGAAGGGAGCACCACAGCACTGACAGGAAATGTTCAAGGTTGGCAAGTTCACTTTTTACCCCTTTGGAAAATTTGTGTTATCTGTTTTAAACTTTCCTACTGGCTGATGTAGGGCCCACTGCCATCATAGAAATAAAAGAAAAATTACTTTAAAACTGGCAGGAGGGTGCTTTGGAGATAACTGCAAGTTTTTTGTAAAAGTGGTCCTGTTTCTCCTCAGCTGAGACACAATTCCTAACCCATACATACATGGTAGGACCATATGGCAGAAATTTTTCAGGTAAAGTGGGCCAGAACCATAAATGTGGAATAGAAAAAGGAAAGACTGCCTCTCTCACCTTGCATGAACAATGGCACTTTCTGTCATTTTCCCTATGCCCTAAATAGACTGGATTCAGTAGCTTTGAATTCATGACATTCCTTCTCACACCGATCTCCAGCTCATAATAAGCTAGTAGCTTAGCAGTCTTTTTTTTCCTTTTCTTTTTTTTTTTTTTTTTAAATTGGCTAGGAAGGCAGGCAAGCTTTACAACCAAAACAATCAATTTCAAGCTGCCGAACCCAATCAGGACGATTTGAGAGTGACCCTTTAAATTGAGTGTGAAATTGGGAGATGGAGCTCCCCTTTCCTACTCCAGAGCTGGTGGAGAAACCATCACTTCCTTTTGTAAGTGGGTGCATTAATAGTTGTGCTGTTCTTGCAGACATTATGTGCTAACAAAACTATGTGTGCCTGGTTCTGTAGCAGGTTACAGGGGAAAAACAAAGAGGAGGCCATCTGGCTACACCAGTTTGTATGTATAATGTCCAGATACTAATGCTTAATGCACTTGTAAACCTAAGTTGTCTCTCTCTCTCGGGGTCTGATTTTAATTTGGGTAATATTCCCGTTAATAATAACATCTAATTACAACATCCATTAAAAGTTAGTAACATTAATTTAACAGGGAGAAAATCTAATAGAGTTCTTAGAGCCGTATTGGCATTTTTCCATTAAATTAATGTTACAAACTTTTAAAAGGATGTCTTAAATAGGCATCGTTAGTGGTGGGAATATTAAACAAATTAAACTCAGGCCTTTAATATGAGGTGGGAGCCTATTTATGAATCCAAGCAAAGGTGTCTGCTATTCCTTTCAACCCATTTAAAATGTTCAACAGGAAGCATAAGGCTGTGCAAAATTTGCAGTACCTAAGTTTCTTTCTAGTAAAGGCTCAAATGAATTACTTTTTTTTTTTTTTTTACAGTATCTCTTTGGCTGGCCGTGTGGTCCACACATTCCAGCTTGGCTGCTGTTCTTTCTTTCCAACAATTTCCCTCCTTTTGGTTACTTTGGTTTGTTTGTTAAGTTTGTTTGTTTGCTCCTTTCTTCAAAGAAGGTGATCATGAAATTCAAAGATGACCAGTTCTCCTGCTACTTAGGCAGAGGCCTTGGTGGTTTTGAAAGAGACTGACATATTTGTCTAAAGAGGGAGAAATTGTATCAGAGATGTATAGGTTTTCTAAAGGCATGCTTTTTGAGAAATTGTATCAGAGATGTATAGGTTTTCTAAAGGCATGCTTTTTGTCTAAATCCAGATCTCATCTGCAGTAGGCAGCATCAACAGTTTAAAACATGAGCCTGCTCTGATGGTTAAACAGAACTGTAAAGGGATTAATTTTTTTAAGATGATTTGTGGTTTACAGGCTGACTAGGGACAGAACTTTTTATAAGGCAAACATTGGATTAGACAGATTATATTCTCCTTGGGGTAAGGATAAAAGGAAGGGCTATGTGTGAGAGAAGTTAGTCACATGCTTAATGTAATACTGGAAGAGGATCAGCAGGGACTGGGCTCATTTTGTGCCCCATGTAAAACACAAGCTTCCAGCACAGTCTACTGTTAATGCTTCAATAATACAACAAAATTTAATAAAGCAGCAGTGACAGCAAAACCAGCAGAACAGTGCAGTGCGGTCAGACTCAGCAGGCTTTAATAATGCATGGCTTCAAATTTTCAGCCAGCACTTTGCTGCTTCAAGAGTTTCCAAGCAAACATCAGCAAACACACCATATTCAGAGTACCTGGAATAGATACCAGGATGGGATCTAGATATGAGCAGTTTGTGTTTGACACAAGTCTTTAGACTTGTGCAGCCTTTCTGATTACACACTGTTGAAACTTATTAAATCCCTTTTTAGAAGGGTCTGATCTAATGTAAATACTGAAATAGGAATGCATTCAAGCTTCCAAATCCTCACAATTCATTGTATCATTCATTAGGCAAAATGCTAAGTTTGTGAAATCTTTTTTTTTCTTTACCTTGCCATATGGACACCCTTCTCCTACCTGTACATTTGCCTGCCTCACCAGATTTCAGCCTGTGATGGCCAGCTGCTGGGCAAACCCCACTGGCTCCTTCTGTCTCCTATCTGGGCACCAGAACCATTTTCCCACAGTACAACATGCAATTAATGAAGTAGTGAAAGAACCATAGGTTGACAAATAGCTCACAGTCTTCCCAAAAAAGGCATGCTGGGTGGCCCCATGATAAAAAGCTACCCGGGCTAGCTGTTAGCCCTCTCTAACCTGGTAGGCAGTATGGTAGGATCCTTTCCCAGAGTTGAACTGTGCAGACCCCAGAGGCAGGATGTGAGCCTCCTTGCACTGATATCATCAGTCTTAAGGGCTCATTATCACTATCTGAATTTTGGTTTTTTTTTCAGGCATTCCCAGGATGATCTCCCGCATGCATACAGAGCTTTCCAGCTCACAAGTAGTTCTTGCCTAGAAACTCAGTCCTTATGAAGCAGAGGCAGCTTTTCATTATCACTCTGAGTGCATTTTGCTTGTGAATTCCACCCATCAAACATAAAAAAATCCCCAGGACAACAACAGCCTCCAAATGCTGTTGACTTCAGGGTTTATTGCAATAAATAATGGTGATGGGAGAGCGGAGTGCAATTTGAATGGCCATTGTGAGTCAAGTAGTTCATGTCTCAGATAGCAACAGCATTTTGACTAGTTATAAATTAAAATAAATTTTAAAAGAATAAGAAAAAATTATATTATTGCTTTATTATTGATTATCACCTATCTATTATTTTTATATTATTATTAAAGGAGTATCAAAATGCTATTTTCATGCTGGAATATGGCAGTCAGAAAAATGTTAAAATGTTTTGATTCTGGGTGGCAAATCGAATGACGAATTGTAACAAACAACCTTGGGTTTTTTTGGTTTGGTTTGGTTTCTTGGTTGTTTTTGTTGTTTCTTTTTTTGTTGTTTTGTTTTGGGGTTTTTTTCTTTTTTTTTCTTTTTTTTTTTTTTTTAATATCCTTGGATATCTATTTAGCTACACTTCTGAGCTCAGATAAGAAAAGAGGTTTTACATTACCCAAATGCTAAAATACTCTAGCATCAAAGTAGTTTGGTGATACTGTTTGAAAGGAGAAAAAAGTCTAGTATGCCATTAAGCAGATTGGTTTTCCTCTTTTGTTCCACAATAAGCTGTTAGTTGGGAAAATATACTGCTATTTGTATCATCCTACAGCCAGTAGTGTAAGATGCAATAACATAGTGTAAATTTATAACAAATGCAGATTTACAAGCAGATTGTAGAGATGTATGTTGCCTAAAGCAATTAGATTATTACTGTAGTGGTATTAGAATAAATTCAATTAAAATGTTATGTTGGTATTTTTAAACAAGAATATTTTGCTTTCTTCTAATATTTCCTGATATATTTTACTTAGAATATATTAGCTAAACTAAATCATTAGATCTTTTTATGCTAACAATTTTAAATATTCAAGACTAAAAAAGAAAAGCATGTAGAACCATTGTAAGGGCTGTTTACTTTTATACTTTTCCCTTTCTCCCTAGTGTCTCCCAGACACTAACTAAAAATGATTCAGCAAAGGATAGGCCTATGTGCATGTTTACACACCTTCACATATGGCTTCAACATGCCCATGAAACATAAAGAATGGAGGATAAAATCCTTAAGACCAATCAGTAAACAACCAGCTATACTGTCCTTCCTAACACAGGTTTTTCACAACGAAGTAGAGGCATTCTTACAGCACCTCCACAACAGGGATTGGTTCAATCAATAGGGATAAGCTACTGTTAATTAGTCTGATCTACTTTAATAACTTTATTCAGAAGGAAAGATGGGGGGAGGCTAGGGGAAACTTCCCTGCTGTCAGTATTATACCCTGTAGAGGGGCCTTATATCAGCAATTCAGTGGGAGGAAGTCATGTGGAAGCATTTCTGTATTGTTCCCATGAGCATTCATGTCCTAATTTGCATTAAACCAGTAGGCAGCCGACACTGGTTTGGGTCCATACCTGTAGATCTTCTATTATGAAAGTATTAAAGTGTGGCTCTCAGACAAACTTGCTTCCTCCTCAGGTTGAACAAAAGCAGGAATATTGAATGCTAATAAGATTAGCTATAGTGTTTGGGAGGGGGAGGGGGGATGCTCTTGGTGTGTTTTGTTTTTAAACTGAAATTTGTTTTGTGCAAAATTATCCATACACCTTTGACTAAACATTTCAGTCGCCCCACCCGCTTTGCAAAAAGAAGCTCCAAAACCACTGCATCCCCCTCCACTGCAAACACACCCACCCACCAACCCACACACCCACAACACCACTACATATATCCCCTGACCTGCAGCAAAGCAGCATTCCCACATACACTTCCATTGAAGGGGCAGATTTTCCATTTCTGTAACTCAGTGCCCTGATGATTTCTAGAGGCTTACTCTTCCTTGATGTGCAGTGCTGGCCTAAATGTTCTCCTGTTAGAGAAGTGTTTCATTTTCCCAGACAGACTTACACCTGTATATTCTTCAGAAAGGAACTGGTCTGATCAAATCAATGGTCTTGTTCTCTCTGTTTCTTGTGGTGCTATCTCCATATGTGTTTGTGCATTTTCTATCTCTCCATCTATCCATAATTATACAACTAGAGCTTGGCTTGGAGGGCAATAGCAGTAAACTATTGTTCAAAGGAGATTGAAATTGCTTGGAGCAGGGAACTGTCTTCTTAATTAGTCTGGAAAACATCATGCACACTTATGGCACTATAGGAATAATAAATAATAATAGAAATAGTTCCCAAATGTGGGTTCATATTGCCCAAAGGCAAAGGCTGGCCAGCTGTTGGAAAGATGATGGTTCCCCGCAATAAATATAGGTGGATTAAGCATTAGCTTCAGGAAGGATCTTGTCAAGCTGTGGATTCCTTCCCAACCTGATACCTGACAGTACATCTACTTCAGGTATATTCACTGGAGATATTTTTCTGATAGGGTATAAAGTTCACTCTGCTTTTAAATCACAAGGTAAAAAGAGAGAAGTAATAAGGTAACTTCCCAGTGTGAGCTGAGCAGCCTGCTTCAGAAGTGTCCTTGCTCTGACCTTTATAGGCATTTTTTTTAAGGTATAGACTGTGTAAAGACAACCCAGTAAGACTGCTCTTCAAGCCCAGCAATATAGTGACAGTCTTTGGAAACAGCTGTGCAAGGAGACTGACAGATTCATCAGGTACAGTGTGGGCCTGCTGCAGGTCTGCCTCACTGAATGGTTTAAGCTTTTTTGCAGCTGCTTAACCTAGGGGAGAAAGGGAGGGGAAAGAGAGAGGCTGAGAATTTTGCTATCAGGGGCTGCAACACTCTGCTCTGCTCTCCCGTGAGACTCCTGGAGTCCGATCTGTTTAGTAATGCAAGAGATAGCTTGCCTATTAAGGGCACACAAAGGCTATAGAAAGAAATAACCTGCCTGAATACAGCTTATTTGGTGGAATCTACACTTTTCTGTAAATGAATTAAATTGCTGGATAGTGATGTATCTCAGCAAGACCCATTCACTGAAAACCAGCAACAAACATAAACTTAAGAGTCAAATCCTGAAGACAATATTTAGTGATTGCTGAGGCAAAGCTCCCAGCAACTTAAATGGAAGTTTTGCCTGAGGAAAAATTATTAGATTTGGTAGCCCATGAGATGGTAAAGCCAACAATCAAATCTTTACAGTTTTCTTGCTTTTTGTTTCTATCTGGAAGTATTAAGTGCTTTTGGAAAAAAAGAATAAAAGAAAAGAAAAGTCTTATTTCTCAGTTGAGGTAAATTTATGTACGATACCTGAGACTTTTGATCCATCCCTGATAACCTGTGTATTACAGGTGAAACTTAGAGTCTGTAGAGTCTGTACAGGAGAAACTTAGAAAATCTGACTTTACCTTTAGCAAAGATCTGTATTTTATCTCCATATCTCAAGTAGATTTCAGAAATTGCTGCATGTCTGCCTGAATCCACAACTGAATCTCCCAGTGTGCTACTGCAATTCCCCATGGCCCAGGAAGCTGACAAGAAACACTTCTTGTTTGACCTTTGCAAGGTACCATGACCAACAGCACTAGCCAAAATACTGGCAGGCACATTGCTGCCAGGAGGAGACAGAGCTGGGACTATACTAGACTTTAATTTTCACAGGACATAACACATATTTTCGTTTGGGTTTTTTTTGGGTTTTTTTTTTTTTCCTTGAATTTTGTTCCTTTACTGTTGTTTTTCCCCCATGTACACTTCTTTTTTTTTTTGTCCCCCCCCAATATTATGGGAAATACAGTGCCTTTATGGCAGCCAAAGCTTACATTTTGGGTACAAATGCAAGTTCTTTTGTCTAGATCCACATATATTAAGATCTAAATAATTGTATTTTTCCTAGTATTACTGAACTGCCTTCCAAGGACATGTGCTCAATTTTACGAGTATCCTTTCTTCCCCCCATCTATATTGGAATTGCTGCAGGCTTGCTACAGAAGCCTGTACAAGTTAAAAGGATTGAAAACTGAGGAGGGTGGAAGATAAATTCAGAACTAACATAAGGAAAATATATTTTTTCAGAAGTCCACAGTTATTCTTCTGGAAGGTGTTAGATTAGATCTCAATCAAAAAGGGGAAAAGAGAAAATATTACAACAGTCAAGACCTGGAAGATGCAAAGTACACTCAAAGAAACAAAAGGCAATTTCAACCCACAATGCATCTTACAAACAGTATGATTATCCTTACTGCAAAGGGTTTTTAACTGTTTTACAAGAAGGGGAAAAAGTGACTGAAGATGGAGATCTGGGAGACAAGAGTTTCTTAAACTCTGGCTTTCTCAGTAGGGTAAAAAATCTTCCATGTGAGAGTCATCTGTGTCCAAAAGCACCTTACCTTCATGTAAGTAGTTTGTATCTGTTTGAAGGCAAAACTGCAAAGGTGAAGAATCCCATCACTTCTTCACAACATTCTAGAAATAGAAAACAAGTAAGAAATGGGATGCAAAAAATCCAGAGCCTCTGTGAGACACATTATTTTTTTGAGCTGTTTTAGACTGCTAAAAACTGAATTCTAGTACTAAAATCTGGATCGACAGCAGATGTACTAACATATAGCTAAACCAGTAATTAATACAGTTATCGTGCTTGCTATTTTGACTGCAGCCTTTTCTGTACAGAAAACACTAATTGTTTATCTGTGCTTATATTAAGGCAGCAAAATTCCTGTCAATCTTACTGCTATTCTTAAGAAATAATTTCTCACAGCAGTTTCTGTAGGGTATTTTCAGAGATAAACACCCTACAGAATCTGCTTTGAAAATTTATTACACTATATTATGACAGAATAAGCTGAATACTAATACTAATAATAACAACAATAATAATAAAACTCAAGAATAACAATAATAAATATTATGATAATGATAACAATAATCTACACAATATACTCATTACAGTCACATAGCAATAAATATAACATATTGGTAAAAAGAAGAAACCAGTAGCCTGACTGAATACTTAGAGCGAGGTATGGACTTGTACTTTTTTAATACCTAAAAATGCATTTATAAAGTAAGCACTCTATTTGAATGAGGGATAGATACAAGGCACCACCAAGCAAGACTTACAAAATTTCAGGAAGCTACATCAAGACAAACCTAGAAATTTTGTGACTGGATTGTAAAATTCAGTATATTCAGAGCTCCTTTTCTGAAAAATAACTCTGTCTGGAAAGTAAAGAAGGAAACAGAGCATCAAAAGAGATTTCTCAATCAATATTGGAAATCAGTGCCATGAGTATGATAAAAAGCTAGATACTAGTTTCTTGTTTCCAAAATCTTATACTCAGTGGTGTTTAATTTTTGATTTTCTGAACAGTCAGATTATGGTCCCTTATTTGTTGAAAAATCAAGATCATATGTTCTCAGCCCTTTTTAGTCATAATGAAGACAGCGTCACCCTTCCTTGCCAGCTTGCTTCAAATATTACATGTTTTACATTACATAAACTAATCACTCCACATTTTAATGCTTTTTCTTTCAAAAGAAAAGGAATGCAGGTCACATAAGTCAGATAAACCTTTATTGTCCTTTATATTGGAAAAAAGGTATGTATATTACATATTTGCATTAGTTGGCCCTTCAAAACGCTTCTTTGAAATTACCATTTTTTAAATCTAGAAATAGGCTTCACAGTCAATTTCAGTTTTTGCAAGAAAAAAACGGTGAATGTGGCCAACTTTGCAACAATCATTAGTACTGCCCTTCTTCTACATAAATGCATAGAGCCAAGTGGTCCTCTGAGTGGTCTCAGAAAGGTCATTGAGGGCAAAGGATGATATAAACAGTACCTAAAAGCATGGCAAATCAATCATAATTAACACTTGGAGGTACTTCCTGCACACACAGACCCTGGAGGGAAAGATCACAGGCAGGGATCACAGGACAATGTGCAGATATAGGAGCAAACAGGTTTCCTCACTCCAGTCTTCCCTTTTGGTTGCTGAGATTGTGCTCTCCCTACAGTGAGAGGGATGTGGGAAATCCCACCTTACACATACAAAAGGGTTCAGGTCTGAGGTAAAGCTGAGAAGGTGCAATGGATAGGCAACTTTCAGAAAAAGAGTTTTCAAGCACTTTGCACATAAGCAACATAAATACCACTTGAGTACCTATGTCCCTTTTCAAGGCCCAGGACACCTCTCCTGATGTTGCACAGGCAGCTGTCATTATAAAAACCACCCTGAAGCAAACTGCAATGTCCAAGGAAAAAGCTGTGTTTTAAAGACAATTTCTGAAGTATTTAGGCACAGAAGGTGAAAGGTGTAAGCATTTACTGATCACAAAATCTACAGTTTTGAAACACCTGCAGAGGGCACCTAAGCCAGTCTTTAACTGATGTATCAGTGCCTTTATCTGAAACAGAAAGAATTGCAGGTTAAGGAACTGAATTCCTCTCTCTTGTACACTGTGCAGTGAGAGTTATTTAATGAAAGAATATAAAGTTGACACCCTTTCTCTTTTCTCCCTTTTCTAGTCCAGGAAGAATGTCTTCTAGGATAAGCCCTGTGGTAGTATGCTCAGGGCATCTTGTGCATCCTCCTCAGTCTCACAAAACAGAGAAACATGCACATATCTAAAGCTGTCAACAGCTGTGTATGCCCAGAAACACACCCTTCAGCACATGGCATGTGTTTTTGGTATCCCCAAGGTCATATAGTCAGACTTGGTGTAAGGAAAGACTTAATTTGGATTAAACATTTACTTACACAAAGAATGCAACACAAATGCTGGAAATCCAAACATTTGAATACATGATGGTCTTTCCCCGCAGATCATCAATGAAGATTTATTGCAGGGCCAAAACCATTTTGTTAGACAAAATCAACTGTTTCTGTGTAGAGTAGAAAAGAGAGAAAAGCATACCCAATGCTACAGAACTAGTTTTAAATTTGTGATCACTACTGGTCAACTATTTAAAACTTTTACAGAAAAAAAATATTTTTGTGTGATATCAAACATTCAAATGCAGAACATGTGCTACATGGTGTGCTATTATTGCTAGAAGCAGTGGTCCAAGGACCTATTGCAGTAGGCACACCAGACTTAAAGACTTAGTGACAAATAGTCTGTGTCTACTTCCTCCTAGTGTCCCGAGTGTTGAAATGATAGTGATTAGTTTGGTACTACAGCACCTGAGGTAATATACACCACTGGTATATCCTTTAACCTTCACTCTTCTCCACTCAAATCCACCACAATCCATATTGAAGTTGTTGACAGAATCTGCATCCCTGTCTCTGCACCAGGACTTTCACTTTCATTAGTGAAAAAGTAGTGAGGCAAATAGCTGGGGTATCTCTGTTGCAGAAGAAAACAGCAGCTATGCCAGTGGATAGCTGGAGTTCCCTCTTCACCAGACAGAGGTCTGCTGTAATGATGGCCAGCATTATTTCAGAACTGTGGATTTCCATGAACCATTTCAGTGCTCTCAGTACCATCAAGGGTTGAAACAAAGATTTGGCTTAAACAAAGTTTACACTAATGTGAATATTTTTTTCAATAGCTGCAGCAATAATGCACCATAGCAAACAAGCAAACAAGCAAACAAACAAAGTGTCTGGCAGAACAGAATTAACATTCTTCTCATAGCAGTTACTGTACTATATACTCCTGATTCTGGTGGCACTTTTTTCCATGAGCTCCACTTTGAACACAAGGATGGCAGAGTGTATCTCACAAATATGGCCTAGCTCCACTTAGATTCTGAACAAGAATGCATTTACTATGCAACAAACCCAATGCATGCATAACCAATTTAAATGCAATTTAAATACTATTATGGGGGTGAAGCACAATTAATTTTAAAATCATATTTAAGTGTTTTTTAGTTTGTGATCTCCTGCCTCATTTAACGTGAAGAGAACACCACTAAATCATTTACTTTGCACATAGGGGAAGCTTACTTTCTGCTCAAGTGTTTAGCATTTTTATTCCTCTTTGTTCTCCTTTTTAAACCAGAATATTTTCTGCTATTACCATGATTACATTGTAAAATGTTTAAAAGCCTCTGTTCACAAAAGTATCATGCAGGAATGCTGAATTTCCTCACTTCAATTTAGCAGGTTTGTCAAATCTTTCTAGTTTGAAACATAATGAGACAAGTTTCACATTCAGTGTTCTCTTCTTATATAGCTTATAAACATTTTGGTTTGTAAATATAGCAGCAGATCTCAGGCAATGAAATAAATCCAGCCAGTGAGTTTAAAGGAGATTTTCCAGTCATGAATGGTAACAGGTCATGATGCGTGCTGGTCTCAGGTATGTGATGATACATTATTGCAACACAGACACATAAATGGAATTAGTGGCTGTAAACAAGTATGAGTTGAAAGGTTACAATTACAGAGAAGAAGCCTTAACATTCATTTATGTAAGTGTGTAGCATAGCGCCACCCAGGACTTAAGACTTGATAAAAAAGCCCAGAAGAATATATATAATTTGCCATCTAAGCTAGTGGTCAACTGTGAAGAAAATCAAGCACAAACATTAAGATTTACTTAGAACAATATAAGGCCTTTTCTGCTTTGGTTTCCTGAGGTTAAAAAGCAAGGGACAGATAAAAATAAATACTGTATATGATGACCAGTTGCTAGTTTTTGTTGCATTGTAGTGCACATCTCTCTCAAAAATTTATCAGACATATTTGTTTTTTTGGGGTATTTTTTTGGTTTGGTTTTGTTTTGTTTTGTTTTTGTTTTTTTGGTAAAAACATCTGAACTTACAATCAGACATAAAAAATAATGTAGGAGTTTGTCATACTTTGAGGACAAACTGGGACGAGGGCTTCATAGGGCACAGGCTGACTATATAGGTTCATATGGATGATTCGATGATTCAGTATAGTCTTAGAGAGGGATGCTTGTGTCAACTCTCAGGTGGATAAACTAATGCAGAAAAAAATTCCATTCAAATATAATTATATCCAAACTAGATCTGATAGCTCACATTGCAATGTACAATGCAGAAGACATCATTCAATATATGCTTTTAGAGTGGTTAGTACAAAAAAGCCAAGCAAGCTTCAGTTGCAGAGATCTTGCAAATGAGAACAGAATTTCAGAATTTGTTCTGCAATTCTCTTGCATGATACATACTCAGAGTAGTGCCTCAAAAAACGGTGCAACTACTTGAGCCCAGATCATTCACTTGAAGTAACTTAGAGTTATCTAAAGTAATAAATCTATATTTATCTAAAGTATAAATCTATATTCTGCCTAACAGAGCACAGATCCCATGGGCAGACTCAGCTTGAGTATATGCCTCTGTATTCCTGAGCCATGTGAGGAATGAGAGTGGTAAGAATGTTCCTAGCACTATGGGTCCTGCCTGACAGGGGTATTGGCCTATACTCATATGTTGTATCTCTAAAGGTGTCAGCATGTGTTTCTCAATAAATACACCATTGTATGCTAAATAAAATGTATCACTTTCCCCAAACTCAACACAAAACCTGCTCCAACTGAACAGACAAATACTCCCACTCATCCTTGTCAGAGGATTTCTGCGCAACAGCACAGAAGACAAGATTTATCCCCTGAAAAATATTGGAGACAGATTGCTTCCTTTTGTCTGCAGCACACAGCATACTGGGAATATTAAGGGCAATACAAAGCTGTTGTCTTGAATTGGTGTTAAAAAATCAGATTTTCAAGATCCTCATGCACAGGCACAAATGTCTGCAGATAACAGCAATCCACCTTCTGCTTGCACATATTGCTTTGCATGATATACATTCACAGCATTGAAGAAACCTCTTTGAAAATGAAGTCATCAAGCTTGCTTGAATCCTGCTCCATTTCAGTCTTTCTACTGGCTTCAGGAGAACCAGAAGTCCCTCCATGACATTACTCAAGTTCATTCACTAGGGCTCAGTGAATTGTCTAATTAATCCTTTCTCTAAATGGTTACATACAATTTAGAAGTGATTTTAACTGTATTTTACACTGCCTTAGCCTATGACCTCACCATTTCATTCACTAAGTAGGTTTAGGCTCAGTACTTTGGTTAAACAGCCAAGAAACTCCTTGCTCCTGCAAGAAGCAGAGATGATGACCGATGATGTGGCGCTTTCTTCCCAGCAGGTCTGAGTGACAGACTTGCAGAAGTTTGCTCTTTCACAGATGAAATCCAAGTTTAAAGAGGATTCATTCATTCCTTTCCAAGCCCCTTGAAGCATGCCTCAGAGTATTAATTTCCAAACTTCAGGCTGGGTGGTTACACTGCATCTGTTGAAATTCTCTCTGCATTGAAATTCTCTCATATCAACTGGATATGTGACTTTTCCATCTCTTAAAAACTGCTGACCAATGTTGCCAATGTATTTCAGTGGGAGTGGTACATATCATTAGTGCTTAAAATGTCTTCTGTATTCCTTACAGAAAGAGGAGAAATTTCAGAATGTGATTTTAAGTGAAATATGTAGCATATTTTCCATGGGCCTCCATATTTATTAAGGCTGAGGTTTCTTGCTTTATTGCAGAAGTGCATAATCCTATTTAAGTAGTCTGCAGTCTCCAGCAATACCAGATCCTTATTTTTGCCCACTGCCTCCAGCGGCCACAGTGCTCTGTCACATGGCAAAGTAGTTCAAGGAATGCGTCTACCCAGAAAAGAGACAATTTCCTCTTCTGTCGATTATTAGTGGGGCAAGTACTGAGCCAACAGTTGTGCAGACACAACATACAGGTAATTATGGGGTTCATTACAGAGAGAATGATTAAATCATCCTTACCACAGATGAAATGCCATGTAACTTAGCTCTAAGCATGCTAGTGAAGGAAAAAGGAAAAGCTGATCCTCCAATGAGGACATCTGTGAAAAGTTTTGCAGAAAGAATGGATTTTGATCATTTAATTGAGCAATTCAATAAAATATTCACTATTTAAATATCTCTAGCTATAGCTTCCTGCACGTGTATTTTAAGGACCAAATACATTGACTAGAGTAGGTCAAATTAGAATCTGTGCTTGGAGCATTGTTTTCTTGGAGTGTTTTCTCAACTCACGGGGCTAAGGGATGTGGTGACACAACTCCTTTTAGAGACAATAACTAACTTAGCAAAATTCATAGTTAAACTGCTGATACACAGATGCTTATAACAGTCAACACTTGTTGCTATTACAGGTTTGTACTACATTCAGACCATGGAAATGAGAAAAGCCATGTGAACATCCCAGTGGAAAAGCCATGTGAACATTAGTCAGTGGTTTGCTTAAAAATCATTGTATGATTTAAAAATCATTGTATGTAAGGCCAGGACTGCATAAAGGACAAATGACTTTTTTAACTTCAGAGGTCCACAAATAGAAGGCTTAATTCAAACCCAATCTGGTATATTTGACTTCACGACAAGCATAATAACTTGCCATCCATCTCAGTAACTACACACAGAATTTTATAGCAGCTGAAGTTATCTGCTTTGCCACACTGCAGGTTTTGGGACACTTATAGGTGAATTTGTTATGTATTCCACCCAGTAATACTTTGACTCGGAGGACTGTGTTAAATTTTTATATGTCAAAGCATACTGGCCCCTTTTTAAATAGATTTAAATATTAAATAGTCTCAAGAATTCATTCTGTACTCATTCCTTTTCAGTTCAAGATGGATTCTCCAAATTGATTATACTACAAAGAAAGTAACGGAAAGATTTTCACATTTATGATATTTTGTGTCAAACACGTTCATGATTTAATGTAAGTTAAAACTTATAAAAAACCACTTAAAACTTACAAAAAAACTTACTTAAAGAGCATCAAAACCTAAGAAGCTGAGGAAACAACCTCCTAAAAGCCAAGGAAAGTATACACTAAAAATATAGTCTGCAGTGAGCTGTGCAGAAAATCTATTGCTGTCCAACCATGCACGGGGGTGTAAGTGAAACTGTAAACTAGAAGTATGTGCAGTACTGCAGAAATGAGACTTGCCAAAACAGAAAGAAGCTATGAGGAAAATAGAATAGAAAAGGGAAAATAGATATGTAATGACAGTATAACTGGAAACTGATTATCCTACAATGGGCTTTTCAAAATGCACGGTGATGTAATGTTGCAGGAAATCTGCTTCATTTAAAATTCCCATAAAATAAAGGGTGAAAAAGTAACATTTAGAAATATAGTAGAAATGGGGAGAGTAGCAGGAAAGAATGAGGAAACGGAAACAGTTATAACAACAGAGCATTTTGATGTTACATAGAATGCAACAGTGGAATACACCACTGTAAAAAGTGATAGGAAGTTTTTGCAATCTGAATGCAGAAAGGGCAGAATCATAATATTCCATAAAATAATAAAATAATTTCTGTTTTCCTTTTTCCAAGTGCATTAAAAAGTTCTAACTAGAAGCAAAAAAAAAAAAAAAAAAAAAAAAAAAAAAAAAAAAAAAATTACCTAAAAGCTTTGTAAGAATTGGCCAAAGAATCACAAGCATTAGCAGTACAGGCTTACTAAATTTTGGCACACTAGGGAGCAAGATAATCCTATCAGGTTTTTAGATAAAAAGTAAACCTGGAAGAAGAAAAAAACCAAAATACTGAAAAAGATCTGGAGATTATATTAGACAATTGTTGGCCATAATAGAGATATTGTCTGTTCAGCTGCATGAATCCCATGGTAAATGCAAATCCTCAACATAAAACACTGAGCAAAATAGAGGGGAAACAGATAAGCTTTAATCACAAGTGGGCAAGGGATATTACTTATATTTTGGCAGGCCACTACCAGTATATACTGCTAAATACACTTCAAAAGTATGCTGATCAATTTGAAAGAGTTCAGAAAAGTATCATAAAATGACATAAGGTCTGACAACAGATTCAGGCAATTCCACACTGATTTTAAACAAGAATTATTTAATTAATAAAATATTCATAATTTCTGTGATGCAAGTGGGCTTTTGAATCTTCCATCAACTCAAATTGCAAGCAGTTCCCTAAATTAGTATCAGGTTAATTGTTGGCACAGAACTTACTTCTGTGACGTGCTGAATACAGATGGATCACCCTTCCCAGCCAGCTGGCACACCCAGACAGGGAGATACAGTGCTGAAGTCAAAACAGACAGGGATGAAATTCAGCAACACCGCTACTTTTATTTCCATGAGTAACCAATGACATTATCTTTCTTCCAGCACAAGGCTTTCTTCCATGAATAATTCTGGCTTGCTGAGGTTCTGGTTTAGTTTTTTTGTGGTGGTGGAGTGAGGGAGGGGAATGACGGGCAGGAGGGGACTTACACAAGCAATTCTTGTGCTTCTTATCTCATGCATTTCACCTATGTGTGTGAGTTAAACATCTACCCACTCACAGTCCTTAGAGAGTAGACTGGTTTTGCATTCATGCACATCATACTAAAATGCATATGAAACTGTAGATTAGATGCCTTATGCAACAATCTGTTTTACTCTCACTCCTAAGATACAAGCACTCAGAAGAAAAGCCTCCACAGAATTAAAGTGAGATATACGCTGCTCCTGAAAAGTATTTTTATATAAACATATGTTTTTACTCACTGGGATTTCAGATCATCTTCAACCATTAAACTTTGAAAAATAAATTTCCATAAATTTAGGATTTCCTTGAATATACGCAATTTGTGAGCACACCAGCTAAGTGTATTTAGGTAATAATTCGGCAAATTCAGGTTATATGAACTATACTACCAGTGTTTTGAAATTTGCAGGTGAGATTTTATTAATATCACAAGGAATGTCATATTCACATATGAAGCTTTTTATTTCCTTTGTATTGTTTTCTATATCACAACAATTTTTTGGGAAATATTTGTTTTGGAGAAAAGTGTCAACTACATAAGAACTGCTTTAACACGTCCCAATTTCATCCCTGCTTTAACACGTCCCAATTTCATCCCATAATCTTTTTTCCAGTCTTGAGGAAACCGAGAGGCTTCTTTTAATTAATCTGTTATGTATGGAGTTGCAGAAAATGAAACTTTTGCCCTGTTCTGAGTAATTGGTGGGCACCTTGGAGTCCTGTTGAGTCAGGTTACAGTGTGGAATAACCATTTCTCAGGAACCCCCCATTCCTCCCTCAAAAGGGGCCACTCATGGAAAATCCCTTCACAGTCTGCTACAAAAGCTTTTCTGCTATTCTTCTTCACAATAATATATATTTTACCCTTCTGAGATGAAAAGACGAAGGGGCTCAAGCTAAGAAAAGTTGACCAGGAGGCTGGTGACAGCAGTCACTTGAGATCCTTTCAGAGATGCTCTCAAGCATAAATATTTAATCTCCTTCGTTCCCCCTAGTGTGAATAATTTTTTTCCCCTTCAAGTATCAAAACAAAGTTATTGAAATGCATATAACCCTGATATTTGATCCGTGGCCTCTAAGGGTCAAATACACACTGACCAAGCTCTTAAAGCCTGCTGGACTTTCAGGTGGTCACTTTGCACACACCAGCTCATCAATCAAGCAATAATCAGCAGGACAAATGGGGGAAGATGCTGGTACAGACTGCTTAAAAGGCCTGGGCAGCTGGTCCATTTCAGAAGTCCCCTTTATATAGTTTCAGCCTTTAGCCCTCCATGTTTGAGGGGAATTAAATACACTTGTTACTTTCAATAGTCTATCCTCACATCAGTTTGCATCAGCAAACAAAACTGGTTGTTGCTTTGGCATGCCTTTTTAAACATTAGGATCACTTCTTCCAAATTAGGAAGTGGCTTGAAAACACTTCAGCAATTTCAGTTTTCATTTAAAACATGTAACACATCCAAACCGCTGCCCCATCTTTTCTTTATAATAACTGGTTTGGTAGAAGATGAACACAGGAAAAAGAGATATTTTTTCTAAACAGTGTGCCATCACATAAACAGATTATAATAAAGCTCATTGAGTTCAGTCCTCCAAATAAACACCATTGTTGTATACATATCTTGAACTTGGCTAGCATTTGTTTTCACGGGTTGTTTGTTGGTCATGTTGATGACAAATTAGTAGAAATTCTGAAATGTCACATCTGTTTATCAAGTAATATGCAGTAATTATTCTTAGCTTTACAATAGTTGAGGATGGATTGGTTGGCAGAACAAAGTATGAAATCATTCTGTCTCTCACCAAGGAACAAGCAAAACTGACAACCTCCTCCACTCCCAGTATGTCATAATTAGAAATTAGAGCTGCATCAAACTGTTTGCTACAGCTGTAAACTCTGGCAAAAGAAAAAGCCCTCCAAAACTATCTGTCATTTACTTAATAGGTTTGCTATTTAGTGTGAGCATGCTGAAACTGAAGATTGGGCTTTGGAGCAGTCAGAGAGCATATTTCCAGGAGTTGCTGGAGGTTAAAGAGCTGCTTTAAAGCCACCCTTTCTTTCCTTTTCTTTTATATTTTGGAGTAAAAATCGACAACAGCGTTTGGATTCGTAGATTTTAGAAATGAAAATATGGTGGATTCTCCTAACACTGAAAAGCATACAGTGAATGCAGAACTGAAAACCACAGTCTAGGAAAAAGTAAAAAAAAAAAAAATAGAAGGGGAAGATTCAAACACAAAATTTAGGAGGAATTTTGGAAACAAAAAAATCCTTCTGAAATGAAGTAATTATATTATTACAACATATTATAATTATATTCTGTGTGAGTATTACATCTTTGGGCTTTCTTAAGGAAAGCAGAAGGAAAGAAAACTATTATCCAAGCGGTCACCTTCAAAATGCCATTATCAGAAAAAAAAAGCGTTAGGCAGATACCCCAGTACATAAAAATTAGCAATAGCAATGCGAAAATGAAAAACCACATGGCCACAAAACCAGAGAGCCACCAGCCCAGCTTGCTTCATTGCCATGGGGGTCAACACAGAAATAAATGTGCCTGTTTGTTTTGGGAGTTTTTTAAAGGTCTTTGAGTTTGGGCCTAGATTTTTCTTAATTGTCAATACACAGACACTGTTTGTACAGTCCACAGGCAGAACACTGAATTTATAAGTAAACTGTATTAACCCGTGTCTGTGTTTTCACTGAAGTTATCTGAAACCTGGCATCAACAAGTAAAAACAACATCTTTTAGCTGGGCTCTATTTTACCTTGTGGAATAAGATGGCTGAGCCAGACTGGACCCATTATCAAGTGATGCCTTACAAGTTGAATAAGCTGACGGATAAATATTCCATCATAACTGCTAGAGGTAACAGGTGACCTTCCAGGCACAGGATGAGGTGGCAGGCATATGAAATTAGTGTCACTGTCAAGCTGTTTGTAATCCAAGCCCTCTGCCTGGGGGGCCCAGCTTTGCAAATGGGCACATAACCAAACAGAAAGAAGCAAAGGCAGGGGGTAGGAAAAAGGATAAACAGCCCTCTTTTCCTGTCATTTCTGCCATGGGTCCTCAGCAGCTTCTCTGCTGCTGACTGACTGGAGAATTAGGAATCCAACATCTGTGCACCGTGCATTAGAGCTGTACCTGTGCCACTGCTGTGCAAGGCACTGAGCATGCCAAGAGCCCAGCTGCTCTTCAGGTGAGCCAGGAGAAGCCATGGAGAAGAGATGATCAAAAGCGCAATAAGTCAGGGCATGTACAAGGTCTGGATTGTCTTGCTGGGCATTTGCTGTGCTGCATGATGTGTCATGATATTGTCTGGTCTCTGTTGCCAGGAGAATCAGGAAACCAGGACTGTCCACCAGGCTGATTTTTTCACTAGAGATTTCATCACTCTGCTGAAAGCTGAAAAGTACCTAAATACTTATTGTTGTCCAAGTCATGCAATCCTTACTGCACAACCTCTAGTGACAACAAAGCAAATTGTGGGAGGGCAGGTTTACTTATGATATTTCTGCTGCCAAATACTATTTGTGAAAGGACAAAATACAGTGGGGTCCTGAGCAAAGTTGAAAAAAAAATTAAAAGTCATTAGAAAGTAGTTTTCCTGAAGTGTAAAGAAGCATTAAGTGTTTTAATATCAGATTCTGTAAATCATCATTACTTCAGGATTTGTATGCATGTTATTTTAGCTAAGAAAATATGATTCTTATATGTTAATATACATAACAATACTGTTGAGCCAATTTATAGCAAGCAAAGCATCAAATTTAATCTAAGAGTGGGTGAAATCCTTATTTCTCATGCTTCAAGCCATGCATTTACAGTCCTTCCTCTCCCCTGTATTATTAACTCAAACTTTCATACAATTTAGTAATATTTTTCTCATCCTCAGCTTCAAATCGATGACCTCTGTATTTGTTGTCTCTGGAATGTCTAGTCTTGAGAGATTTAGTGAAGCAAGGGGAGTTTGTGGACAATTTACATGATTCAGACACTAAACCTGTTGCTGGGGCTCAGGGTTTGTTTTTCAAATGACTTTGCAGAAAAGTGTGTATAAAAGTTTTTTATCCTTGTACGATTTACTAGTCCTACTTCCATTGTCTTTAAGAGATAGAGATGCTTGCTCTGGTGTCAAAAATACCATTGGGGCTACACTTCCTATCAGGCTTTGTTCACTCTTTGTTCACTCTGCCCCTCGCCTCCCAGATTCCAGTAAAATACAGTTCAGTGTTTGAGATTTCCCATTCATCCCGATTAAAACAAAGGCAGCAAAGTTTCCCCCACCAAACTGTGTGCCTGTTTTGAAGAGGCGGCAGCCACCAGCCTTGGTTTTGTCAGGGATGAAAAGAGGGCATCACAGCTGTAAGGCAGCGCAGACGTGTGAAATGGGTTTCACACGCTGCTCAGCTACCAGTGGGGTGGCCATGTATGATTCAGTCTGCGCTGAGTCAAGAAAAGGAAAAGCCTTCAAAGCCACGCCAGCCATCGCCTCTTACAAACCCCAAGTACCCCCTTTGATTGCCATTGCTTTGCTGAAAATAACGCATTTAGTCATTTGTCATAATTATAAGAGTCCCAGTGACAGGGAATGTGGGCCCACCTCTGGGCCCTGCCAGGATGGGGATAATGCCGGCTGCGGGGGATGGCTGCTGCCCGCAGGCCGCGCAGCCCCGCCAGCAGCACTCCCGCCCACAGGTCACGCCTGGCCCCGGCCACAGCCTCGGCCCACATGATTGATAGGCTCACAGCAAAACTAATAATTTCACAGATCTTCATTTCCATTCATCTTCCTAACATGAAATGTATCTCAGTGTGAAGGATCCTGGTCACGCCACAGTAAATTGGGGAGCCAAAAATCTTTACAGCCTCAGAGATGCCACTCAAACCTTCCAGGCCCCATACCCCACCCCAGCCCTCTTTAGCTTCTTGCTTTCTGCAAGCATTTCCCAAAGACAAATAGAGAACACATTATTTAGTGTCCATGTATTGTAGCTCTAAACATTATCTTCAAAACTCAACCAATCTTACCCTATTTGCACTCTCAGCCGCTCTCATTGTGCACATCAGTGTTAGCACACGTTTCTGAGACTCACAAATCTCTATCATTAGAGTATCCTTTCAACCACCTTTTGAATAAGGACATAAATACATTTTTTTCTTTCCTCTGTCAGTTACCTAGGCTCCCCAAGTTTTTTTGCAACAAAGATTGCTTTTTCACACGAGGAAGATTTTCTGCACTCCCAATTAAATTCAGAGTCCTTCAGTAGTGTGAGTGAAGATTCCTGTAGCGATTGCTGTACTTGCCAGAAAAAAACTTATCAGGAAAACATACACCCCATGTGTGCATCAAGGAAATATGGGGAGAGGCAAGTCAAGGCAGTAGAAGGTGAAACTTTCTGCTGAGGGACTGAGTGAGAGAAGAGTATCTGTAGCTTGAAGTTATCTCTAGATAACTTCAAGCTACAGATGGAAGTAGCGAAAGAATGGAAGGGAAATAGTTTGGTTTTCTACATTTCCCCTATTCCATCCAGCAAACAAACACTCATCAACAGAGGCTTTTTTTTGCATCTGAAGCATCAGTGAACACTTGAGAGAGGTGATACAGGAAAAAAATCATGGATGGATACACACACACACACACACACACACACACACACGTACAAACAGTAAATTCTAAGCAAGGACTTCAGGACATGGTCACCACATGCTGAAGACCCACTTGCTTTAAGCTGATGTCCCTTGGTCTCTTAAGCCAACACAACTGGCTGCCAGGGTGCTCCTATTCTCTAGAGCCTACTTACCAAGATGTAGGAAATGTGTATATACAAACAAAGGAACAAAAGAGTTATATCAAACCTCTTTGTGCTTTTGGGATATGGCATACATTTACTTTAGCTTGCCTGATGAGGAGCCAAAAGTGTTTTGGACAGCTGCATGCCTCTCACATCCTAATACTGATCAAACCACATTTGAATTTTTATTTACTTGAACCATTCACTTTTGAATCTTTCTTGTTTACCAAGTAAGGAGTGGGCTCTTCTGTTTGCTTTCTTGCTGTGGAAAACACTTGCAACTGTTTATAGAGATCTTCAGTTAGTGAAATTTGGTTATTAATAATCTAGCACTAAGTGGCATCTTCTTTTGAGGACAGTCAGCAAAATTAACCCTTTTGTAAAACAAGGTCTTGGTTTGCATGAGTAAACATTGCAGACTTTAAAACTGCACTATTAAAACCTTGGTGGCTACATCTTATGGCTTTACTTGCTGCTTTTTTGTTTTTCCCCCCAGCCTATTTCTTTGTTCAAAATGCTGTTACATTCACATTCAGCATCCATAACATGTCTGAGGTCTGGATCCCAAGATTTTGCAAATGCAAAAACAACAACAAAAAAAGGATATCTCTAAAAGATGTTACCAGACAGGCAGAATTATATGAGAAGACACATGTAAAGACTAAAGAATGAGCTCAGTCTTTTTTCGATATAGCAAAATCCTGTCTGCTCAGACTATCAAAAAATCCAGCTTTATCCTCCCAAGTTTGTTTCTGTTTTGCTGATTGCACTACTTTCCTGTAGCTCATCTACAATGAATAAACTTTATTTTAATTTAGAAAGCAGTCTCATGCTCTATTTTTACTGCAAGGAAAACAACTGATTTCCCCTCCCCCTAGCAAAAGCTGGTGCAGAACCCAGTCCCTGGCAGCTGCTGCTGACTTTAAGCACCATATATAAGGTATTAAACCACCCACTTTATGTTCTAATAACATTAACAGTCTCACATGAACCAGGACATTCAGGTTAAAGCTGAAATTCTCTCCTTAAGTCACCACATTGTGTCTAGGTACAGTATTGCAGCACTTAATCAGAGGGCCTCAGAGCAGTGGGGGGTTCATACCATATGTGCTATAATACCTAAGCACAGCGGGGTGAGTTAAGGACAGAGTTTTAGACTTAACTCTGAATTTCTTAGATTCTGTCAGGACCATGCTTAATGTTTTTGAAAAAAATTGCATGATGTGTGTCTGGAGAGTTACTTTCTTCTTAATAAAAAAAGGAAAGAAAGATATAGTGGGGGTGGGAGACAAGTGAGGATGATTTCTCAGGAAAAGATAAAAGTAGGTGTATACAATGCCAACTATCTAAATTGTAAGTGTGGACATGTTGATATTCTACAAATATTTATACAACTTTCAAACACATTAACTTAATCCAGATGATTGATAAAGCTATATGAAAAATACTCTTTCAACACAAAATTTATAATTTTTAAGACATTTACTGGAATTATATAATGTTTCATTTTCTTAGGATCTTCTTCAAGGCCCCAGCCTAGAGCTGGATGAGCACTGAAAAATACATTCCCTAAGGAGATGCTTATACTTTAAAGGTGAATAATATTTCTGCTCAATTTGTGCTTCTTCCCAGCAACCTTATTGAAACTACATATTTCCTATGTATTAATCACATTTCATATTCAAAGCTGATGTTCATATAAAAACTCCTTAAAGCAATCTGCATGAAGGTAAGGGAACTAAACTTGAAAATGTGACACTGAGTTTTCCTAGGGCAGCTTTATTTACTGGTGATATCACAGGAAGGCCAAAAAACAAACCCTTCATTTCTTACTAACACAACAGAAAATAAAAGTTATTTAAACACACAGCACTAATGTTCTCAAATCTAAAAAAGAGGAGTAAAAGAAGTTGTACCAAAACTGAACAGCCAGTATTAGTTTCTGGAAACAACACTTCTACAAGTACATCTAATTGGTGGTTATGGTGAAGGGTTTTTGTTTTTAAAGAACATTGAACATCACCGAGACATCTACTATTCCTACAGAAAAGTGGCAAAGTAAATTTCCACAGTACATACTACTTTCACTGGCCCTTGAGTCAAAATCCCTTTTCACAAGTAGAGGGTAGGTACTTCGCTAGAATTATTTATTATGCTGCATCCTCTGCAAGGGAAATCAATTGAACAGAATATGAACACCGCTCAAGAATTGTTGCCCCTCTCTCACTAACACAGGTCAGGTGTAAGATGTCATAAATTGTACCTTGGTGAACAACAATCAACTTACCTGATGATTTTTAATGTGGGAAACCAGCAAGATCTAGAGGGAATGTCTGAGAAAGACATGTGAAACACACCCTCAAGAGCAGTCCCCAGTGAAAATACAAGCTCGCCTCTTCAGAGAAAAGCTCATTAAAAACTAGCAGATCTCAGTGGTTTTGTTACAAACCAATCAACAAGAACCTGCAAAGGAGTCTGACCTCACCCAGATTCATGGGTCTTCTATTTTTGACTTTACCTGCTAGTGATAAGAATTGATTTAAATTATTCTAAAATTAGTGCTGTACAGCAAAGGATGGTTGTAGCATGTCTCAGCAATGTTGCAGTTTTACACGTTTTGCTGTTGTGTGTCTGTGTGTGTGTGAGTATGTTCTCTAATTGGAAAAGTGTAACCCTTAAATCCAGGAATCAGTGACTGAATTAACTTTCCTCCTGGAGGAGAGGTTAGGAATTGACTTCCTCATAAGTGAGGTTGTTACCCTGCGATGCAGGTGGAAACTAGAGTGTAGTTCTCATAAAGTTAACAAGATCACTTTGCCAAGCCTCATGTAATTTCAGTCACCTATTGCCAGTGAAGGTAGATAACATTTTTTGTTGCTACAGATCAGCCCTCCAAAAACAGAGCAGATATTTTGCAGTTTTAACCCACCAAAAATGAACACATTAAAAATGTCCCAAATCATTAGAAACAGAAGGGGTTAAAAAAAAAAAAAAAACAACAACCAAAACCAAAACAAAAACAACAGAACCAAAACCAAAACCAATAAATCTAAATGCTTGTAGAGTAGTGTAGGAAAGCATTTTGTACTGAAAGATCTAAACACACTCATATAGATAGTGTCAACACAGGCAGGCAGTACAAAACCATAGACATCACAACAAGTTCCTAATCCAGAAAGAAGCTACCCCTATGTCTTGTTTTTGTCTTTAACACCTTTTAGCTTATTTTCCTCACACGTCTACCCTCCCTGCTTTTAGGCTGGAAGAAACTGTGAAGTGGTAAAAGGACTTTGTGCTCATAAAGGTTTGATGACTCGACCATCTGGCTGGGAATGCTCATAAAGGAAGCCCTGCAGAGGTTAAGGAGGTCAGAGACTACACAAGGAGGGGCTGAGGTGGGTCCCAGCACTTCTCTGGCACCCGAATTCTCTCCAGCTTGTAGTAAGGTGCTCTCATCAACCTCCACAGGGAATGGTCTCTGTTGGACTGGTGACAAACATAACTTCTTTCTCTTGCTCACTTTCATAATTCTGTGGAAACGTAAAGGAAATCTCTCTGCCCATATCCCATTGTAATCGCTTCCATCCTCTACCAGTGCTCAGCTCATTAACAAGTGACCTGAAGGCAGGGGAAAAAAACTACAACTTTTGTATAATGGAGCCTTGCTGTGTAGAGACTATAAAAGTAAACAGGCCTGGTTCACTAAAAAAAGAAAAGAAAAAAACCCAGAAAAAATACTAAACTGTTCTCTGAAACAATTAAATGTCTGATTTTAAAATCTAGGTACGTGACAGGTATCTCAGTAGCATGTGCTTGTATTTTCCATGCTATATGCCCAAAAAGCATATATTTAAAACCTGTACACACAAAGTTGTAGGCTTCTGCTGTACTGATTGCCCTGGCAGTAGATAAGTACCCAGCATCAGGTTTATGAATTGCAGGCTTCATTAGTCTTCAAATGGTAACAAAGGAAGATGCGTCCTAAAAAGTGTCATCCTTCATCTGAGAGGGTAGTGCCTGACACATTAGGAATCTATATGCTCAATTAACCACTGGCAGGCTCATTTTTTCTGTGCCTCTCATTCAGCCTCTCCCCCCACTCCTTTTCCTCACTAGTCCAGCTTTCATTCTCACCGAATCCTTCAGCCCTTGTGTAGATAGCCCTGACTATATGCAAACACTTAATTACAGAGTGGCTGGAGGGATTACTTTTGGCTGCTACTAGTTCTCTCTCTCTCCCAATTTCCTGTGAAAAGCCAAATAATCTTATTGCTGTCTTCTGCTTTTAATTACCAAAAGTGAATACACTCAGATCATTTGTTTTTAAAAGCTAGTTCACAAATTTAAGATCTGTCTTGGACATTAACATAGTTTGATGATTAAACTGTAATAGCTCTTGAGGTCCAGAACACTTTCTGAGGAAGCAAAGTTGTATACACCTTTTTCCATAAAAACAATTATTTTATCAGTCTGAAATCAGTGAATCCAACATTTGAATCTGTCCCCTCCCTCCCCCATTATTTAAATGTATCCTTTATTATCCAGGCAGCCTTACAGAAACACTGTCATAGTCACAGTTTGGGTGGGAGGAATAAACAGGTGAAAAAAAGCCCCAAATAAAATAAGAGAGGGAAAGTTAACAGGTAGGAAACACAGCCAATCAGAACAGAAAGCCAGTGTCCCAAATGTTTAATCCTCCATAACTATTAGCATACACATGATTAACTGTATAGTAGACCTGATTAAGTGTGTCTGTACATTATGCTAATCCCTGCATGCTGATTGGCTGACCTGATTAATGGCCCACCAGACTCCGTGCAGGGATGGAAGGAGGATGTACTGCTTTCACCGCCTCTCTGCAAAGAAAGATGGGCAAAATAAGGGAGCAGTGTACAGCCAACATGCAGCAAAGAAAGGGGACAGGAGGCACAAGTTTTGAACACTGAGTTAGAGAAAGTTTGAGATAATGAAATTGCTTTTATCGCTCTGTTTCCTAATATTTAAGCCTGTCATCAATGCTATTTTTGGGTGCAGTTCAGATAATAGCTTATTCTAGAGCTCACCCATGCGCCTCTCTGTATATCTCTCAGCACCCGTATGCATGGGACACCTGTCACAGGAAAATAAAAGCACTCTGAAATAACTGCCTTTAAAAAACCTTCCAAAAAACATGATCACAAGTTTTGCACTTCCACATCTTCCTAAAGACATAGAATATGTAATTTTTAACCAGACTTTTAACAACTAATTTCAGCTTTTAAGGACTGATTCAAAATCTTTCTGAAGCCTTCACAGGATATGAAATCTCCTGGAGAGATTTCAGTGATGGTTTTGGAATTGTGTGGTTAAGTGCTCTAAAGACAAGCACTGGAAAATGCATTGATGCCCCTGCCTTGTCTGTAAAAACAGATGATATATATTTAGCTTGCACTCCTGCCTGTTATTGAGTTATTGACACTGAAAGTCAGCAGTCTTATTAAGCTGAAAGGACTTGCCAAATGGCCTCAATGGAAGCTTAATGTTTGGATAAAGAAGTTAAAACAGACCCTTTTCTCTTTCTCCCTCAAACATACACTGGTATGTATGGCCCTTGGTAGGCATCTAACACCTAAAAAAGTAAAAATGCACGTGCATATCAATGTAAAAAATATGAAGTGTCTAGAAAGTCTGTATAATATTGATACACACCATCTGTTCTAGGTCAGGTATGCAAACTTTTTTGGCTGTGTACATTTATCCAGAGCAACTTAAGGGGATTAAACTTCTGGCCTTTAAAGTGTTGAATAGCTTTTCTTGAGTTACTTGAATGAGGTATTCACGTGAGGTCAATCTAGTTATAATGGGTCAAATTTAACAGCTGCTGTTGGCACAAGTTTGGTCTGTGGCAATAAGTCTAGAATGTGCTCCCACAAAATTAGGTTCTCACAGGCACACAAGGAGTCAGAGCATGGCAGTGCCAAAAGTAGGGAAATCAGACTGGGGTGGCACACCAGTTAGACGGGGAGATAGTGTACAAGTGTGCAGAGACTTAAAGAATACAGAAGAGTTGGGCTGTTGGTGCTGTGCTTGTTCTTCCTTGGATGAATTTCTTCATAGCCCATAACTCAAGACCTGTGGAAACTTGTGTTATTGAACACTGGCTGTACTGGTGGGGGAGACTGACTCAGCCTTTCTGTTTTATCTCATGATGCAAGTCATGGCATCGCATCTCTAAACAGCTGTTTTACACAAAGAATACCAAGAGACAATCCAAAACACCAATTACATGTGTGGCAATGATACTGGTGAGGTAATTTTAGTTCGCTAAATGTTATTAAGCAGGTGAATCTGTTATTCTTAATTACTTATTTAGTTCTGGTAATTAATTATTGTCTATGGAATGATTCAATTTATTTTCACTATTACCAATAGGTTTCTTGATGCTTGGGTTACCTATGCAATACATCAGAATAAATATATTGTATGAGTATGTATCTGAGGAAATGTCTCAGACAAATGTTTTAAAAATCCATACATTGAGAACAGAGCTGCCTGGAGCCAGCCTATACAGAATGCTGCAGAGGAATGTATATCTTGTACAGTCCTTCCTAACTAGCAGAGACTTAAGTTGTGTGGAAGTTCTTTTTTCTCTCTGGTGGTCAACAGCCCCAAACCTTTAATTTTTAATTAAAGGTGGTTGTCTAATTTTGCTGCTTGCATAGAGCAGGCTCATTCTTTTAAAGGGTGGTAATGATGGATGAATGTGTAACTGATCCTTTCAAAATCTTCAAATTAAATACAATATTCTTTACATTGTTCTATTTTAAACCATAACTGTTCACTAAGTCTCATGTGAGCAGCAGACAGGAGAATATTTTTGTAAGTATTTCTCTACTTATGCATTTCTCTGTCTATGCTTTCATTAAAGTGTCAGTTAAATACTCTGACATATGACCAATCACCTGTCTGTGTGGTCAGACCCTCTTACCTACTTATTCCAGGTAAGATACAGATTCAAGCCCCATTAAATCCTAAGAAACTTAAAAGTTCACACCTTTCAACTTTTCAAGGTTAAATACTTTGTGGTGGAGTAAAAAGGAAAATCCTTCCTCTGAGAGGAAAGTCAAAGTCAAGTGTTTTCTTCTTGGGAAGGGCTGCACATCTGGGACCGTTTTTGTGCACTGTCAGGGGACTGGTTGGTCTTAAGGTGTGAACCAGGTACTGAGATGCTCAGGTTGTCATCCTCTGGAACCACACCTGAGTGCCAGGGAGGTGAGGAGCTCTCGAAGTACCTTGTGAATCCAGATGTCTCCTGGGTTGGCAGTGTCTAAGAATCTGGGACCTAGATGATCTACTGCATCCTACTTTGGATGTGCCAGTCACTACTCCTTTGTAGCAACAAAAATCCATCCACATCACAAACTACAGCAAACAAAAATATATTCCTGTGTCTCAAAGGAATTTTCTTGAAGATCCAGGGGAAATCACAACTTAATTTAACTTCATACTTATAAAATTGCCTTTACAAGAATACCCAGCCTATCAGTAAAATTCCCAATGAATTTCAGCTTTTACTAAGTGGAGTAATTGCTAATGTCTTGCAAAAAAGATTAGGTTGATTTGAAGCAATATTTAGCAACCGTTTTCTGAATTTAAGGAAACAGTACTAGGCTAATATCCAGAGACATGCAAATGATGTTCCTCTTTCAGTTTCCTGCTAAAAAGGTGTAACAGTTCGTGACTCTGCTTTTGTCAGACAGAGGTGCAAAAGTAATATTTTGCAGTGTGATTTTAAAGGATATATATCTAAAAAAGAAATCATATTACTTAATGTGCTTCATACATGTCCGCTTCTGTTTAGAGAAGTTAAACCGTAATTTCCTCTGAGATGTATGGTACAGAACAAGCACAGCTCCATTTTAAACATGATATTCTGATGATTAACCAGTGGAAGAGCTCATGAAGAAGGAAATATGCTTATGGTCTACCTTTACCAGAAGTTACTACAAAATGGTCAATACTTACTCTGTGAAAATGTAGCTGCTGTACATGCTCAAGTGGAAGCTCTTTGCTTCCACTTGAGCTTGTACAGCAAGTGGACACAGCAAGTGTGGCAGATGTAGATATGAGCAAAAGGTTCTCAGATCGTAATTTACTAGAAAAATATACCTCTTTTCATTTGGAAATATCACAGGCAAGTTATTATTTTGCAAAATGTGTTTATTTACTGGTTACAGTTCTTGAATTGGTGGCTTTTCAAAATCTTTATTCTGTGGTTTAATCAGAATTATTAAAATTTTAGCTGAGTCCTGTAAGTATTTTGACACTTTTCATTGAAGGAAAAGGCACTGACAGTTCTGCTGCAAACACTTCAAGAAACTGTATGTGTGTATTTAACAAATGGTCAGTCAATACCGCAAGCACGTTCTGGCAGAATATTTGCTTCTAAAACAAAGTGATCTGACTTTGCAGCTTTTTGACTGTGGTTTTATTTGTGTCCAAAAAGGAGAGCTTTGAAACTCAGAATCAAAGTTTTATCTAAAAGTGGTAAAACAGTTACTCAGTTGGTCATCTATGTCTATTTCTTAAAATTCACCAGTCCTCATGAAAAATAAGGTAATCCAACAGTCTTGGAGCCTTTCCCAAAGGGATTTCATTCCCATATTTAGTCTGTGGTTTTATCACACCTACCTTCACTTCTGAGGGGAAAATTTATTTTAAAACAGTCTTTGGTGAGGCAAGGAGAAGAAACCAAGGGGCAAAAACTCTGAAGACGAGGAATTCCTTACAAGATATGCCTTCAGGTCAATTGTCTTAGTGTTTAACCCTGGGATTAATTTGTTTGGGTATTTCAGATGACAGAGTTGTTGAAGCATAGCAAAAAAGAATGAAGTGGGCTTTTAAAAAAATAAAATCCCTGTGAGTTCGAGGTTTGGAAAATATGAGGGAAAAGCATGACAGCACACAGAGGAGATTAATCAATCTTATGTACATTTAAAAAAAAAGTATTGTGATCACTTGAGAAGGTATTATTTCAACAAGAAACCAGATTTTGCTGAAGCATATAGTATATATTGTTGGAGTGCAGAAGAGCTGGAACAGGAATCCCTAAAATTGCCATTACTTTCTCCTAATAATGTGAGCTTCTCCAGACTATGAGCAGATCTTAACATTTTGATCATAAGGAAGAATTTATGTGAAAAAAAGAACAGTTGCCCTGGCACTAATCCAGGATAATTCTGCTGCAAACAGTAGAGTGAGACTGGAAATGCCAGACAGAGCTGAGAGCTGAGCTTCCCAATAATGGGCTGTAAGAGGTGCCGGAACACAAACTTTTGTGACAGACTCCAAGACAGAAATGTGTCATCACCGATAATCATGGACTTTTTCATCTGGAAAGGGCAAGGATAGGTATGCTCTTCACTTTGCAACTCAAAGACCTAACAGGCTGACACAAAATCCCTCATTTCACCCCAGCAGCGTTCTTACCCTTCCTGTCCCATGTGTGCTATAGCAGCAGAACAGCTGTTCATCTCCTTTCGTCTGGGATTCTGCTTTTGTTTAGCCTTGATGACCACAAATCACATCATTACAATGGCCATTCTCATTGTACCAAAGGCCAACCAAAAAACAGATCCACTTCAAGACTTCCTTTCAGAAGCCCCAGAGATGGAGGTGGAGATGAGCATTGCCCTGGTTCGTAGTGCAGATTCTTTTCTAGCTTGTAATTCATTTTTTGCTCATACCTGACAAAGTGCTGTGTGGAGACTGAAGCCCATGTGCTGGCTGTCAGTCGTGGCTAATGTGCTATGCAGGATAATGGGCAAAGGCAGGTGGTGCTGGAGGTGTAAAAGCAAAGGCTGCAGCCACTGAAATTCTCTCTGTCCTAATTGGCAGGAAAAGGGCGCTGATAGGCATGGATTGTCAAGATGGCTCCTCTGACCCTTCTGCTTAATCCAAATGAGTAATTAATGAGTGTGTTATGATTAGCACTGCAGTAAACTCTTCACTAGACAAATACTTTAAAGCTCTCAGGCTTTAGCTCACCAGCTGATTGCCATTTGGCTAGCAGATTTGTTTCCCTCTGAGAGGCTGAACACAACCATTAGTCGTGCAAGGGGAGTTTATGGCTAAAAAATAAAAATTAGGAATTTTACCAAAATGACACCACTGTAAAAGTGGGAATGCATGTTCTCTCAGAAGAGTTGACAAAACAAGTTTTAACACACACGGCTGTTGTGTATCAGGAGCAGTTAGCAGCTGATGAAGTGAAGGAGGAATTGTGTACTGAGCACCAAGAAATGTAAAACCTGTATTTTAAGGCTTCTCTTCTTTCTCTGAAAGAAGTAGCAAAACAGGAGACAGGAACCACCAGCTTACCTTTTTCAGTGGAATGCACCAAATGGATTTGTAACAGAAAAATGTTTGTATCCAATATTTTATAGTGCCAGTTTTGTGGAAAATACCAGCAGCTTGAAGACGTGTTTGTTTTGAAATCAGCAATACCTTATTTAATTAGGTAATCCCTGTTAATTTGTGGCTGCTGAGATTTTACAAGAGAGGCTTGTGCATTCGTAGTGGTGGGTTCAAGGGAACAGGGTATTCTCTGCTGCTTTCTCAGTTTAAGGCCTCAGCTGAGGCCAGTGGGACAGACAAGTTACAGGACAGTTTGTACAGCAAGACCAGATGCTCTTGCTTCAGATCTAGGTACCTTTGAGATAACCAGTACTGGGCCAGCTCGCTCATGATAGGGGTGAAGAAGAGAAGACATACAGAAATCCACACAGCCTACCAGCATCCCCAGAAAATTTAAGGAGAAATCTGCCAGTGGGAAAACAGGAAAAGGAACTGTACACTGAACATCTCACAGACTGTCACTTGTATGAAAGGGACAGCTAGGACAAATTTCTGTCTCCACACTTGCCAGTCAGTCACTTTTGGCCAACTCTGGATTTGTATAAACTGCAAAAGGAAAAAAAAAAATAAAGTAAAATAAAATAAAATAAAATAAAATAAAATAAAATAAAATAAAATAAAATAAAATAAAATAAAATAAAATAAAATAAAATAAAATAAAATAAAATAAAATAAACACCCACTTGAAAAGTACATTTCAGGCTTCTCCAGGCAAGCCTAGCTCTATTTCTCATACTAATTACAGAGATTATAAAGAAGGGAGACATATGACTGCCACCTATCCCTGCCACTGTCCTTAAAACAAATGTAAAGGACAATTAACAACAGATTAGCTCCATGTCCTAGTTTGCCATGTGAGGATGATCACTGACCTTCTCATTTCATCCTCATTAGTGTCTCAGGCCAGCAGACCCATTGCTCTTTAATCATCGCCCATCATCCTTTGCTTCAACACATGGAAACAAATGACGTGCTGCCAAGAAGGTCAGAGGCCAAATATGAATTTTGTTGTTGCTGGAGTGCGAACTGGAGGCAATGGGGTCAACTTTGGGGCAAATCTTTGCGGCAGTCTGTTTGAGCAGAAAAACTGTTTTGAATGCATGAAGCATGACACCCACTGTGTTTTTGTTTTCCTCTTGCAGCTGGAATTTACTCAAACATTTCTTTTAATTTTCTATTTTTCAGCGGCATGTGAAAAACACCCAGGAGGAAAGGACTGGTGATTCTATTTCCTTCTGAAAACAAAAGGTTAAATTACATAGGGATGGGATAAGTGCATCCAGGGTGTCACATGGATATTTTTTGCTTTTCAAAGCTGCATGTTGTTCATAAAGTTATGAATGCTGGGAGCTTTTCAGGCTGCATCTCTTCATGCTGCTGCTACTCCAGTGCTACTTTCCAATTTGCCATGGATAGCCTCTGAAGACTGACAGGGCTGAAGGCACCCAGTGCCAGTGTAAATGAGCCCCATTCATTTCTTGCCATGGGCATATGGCATGTCATTGTCCTCGGCCACCGAGGCAGAAGTGATGCAATTTGTTGGCATGTCCTGTCACAGCACAAACTATCTATCCCACTGAGCCCCTAGAAAACAACAGAAGCCAGAAAAGGGCAGCCAAAAACTTCACAGCTTTATCACAAGAACACACATGCACACACCACACTGGTTTAAAAAAAAAAAAAAAAAAAAAAAAAGAAAAGAAAGAATCTGTGTCCTTTTTTGGTCCTCTGTGCGATTTATATTTTTTTGATTTCTTCAGGTTCTAAAAGGTGTCCAAACTTGTACAAAGCCTAATCTTTTCTCTGTTTCCACATTAAAGAGAATTAGGCTTTTAATTTCTTCTAATTTTAAAATCTAAATTTAGCATAAGACCACTGAACTTGCAGAAGTTCAGCATGTGTTTGTTTAGTGCTTTTAGTAGGAAATTATGAGTTAAAAAGGTAGTCAAATATGATATCTTCAAATTGGAGAGATATTACTTTGTACTCCTGAAAAACTATTTAAAAAATCACATTCCCTGGCTGAGAAGAAACAAACCTGTTTGTTTCAGTCTTGAATTAACTTAAAACTTGGAGTGGCTCAGAATTCATAGCAGAACTTCAGGATTACTTAATGTTCCAGTTAAGTGAAACTGAAGAGAAGGGGGGGAAAAACTCCAGTCACAATACAAAGCAACAACAAAGAAAAGGCTGAGCACAGAGAAATTCAAATGTGGGAAAGAGAGAGGGGGAGAGAGGTAAGAAAAAAAGCAGAGGGGTGGAGGGATGACCAGAGAACTTCTCAGTATGAACAAAACAGTTAAACTTACTCTAACTCACTCTGTCCTCATTTGCACCTGGCACGCACAGTTGTCAAATGCTGCACTGGACACTTAAAAAATAATTGAACAAAGAAATTGCAGAAGTCATGCAATGTTGAGAAGACTGAGATCAAAATACAACAAACATTGGACCTATCTTCCTGCCTAAAAGCCAGCTACCTGTTCCTGTCCATTTTCTGGACAGAGTTCCATGCTTGGTTCTAATTCAGCACTTCCTACAGTGAGAAAAATAAACATTTCTTTTAAGTCTGCATTAAAAATGTTGTTTTAAATTAAGGAGGGAAAAAAAGGTTTTGACATTAAACAAGCTGTGTGAAACTCCAGACTAGTCTGAGAGTTTTCTAAAGCCCAAATCCTACCATATTTCTGAATGTTGCCATATGTATTTTGCATTTGTAAGGTTTACAGCCTATTTTTGCTCTTCAGTAATAAATTGTTCTGCAAATAAGTTGTGTGCAATAAGTAGTGCTGCAAATCAGATTATTAGAGGTGACTGTGATCAGATTTCCACTGTAAATTAATTATGGGACAAAATAAGAGTGCAAGTTTTACAGGGCCAAATTTGTACCCATAAAATGAAGTCAGACATACTACAGTTTAGTGAGAGTTGGGTCCAAGGTTGAAAAGTTCAAACCCAGAACTAAACTTCTACCAAGTTTGCAGTATTGTAATATTAAATGCTATCATTTTGATTTGAGCCCATTTCTAATTATATTACTGGCTTTCTATAAACCAAATCATATGCAACATTTAAGTTGGGATGTTCAGGCTGGTTAGATTTAGAAAACAAACCCATGTTAAATGTCAGAACTAATTTTCGTAGAGACAAAAGTATTGTGCTCCATATGGTTCACATTTCTGAGCACAGAGTTTTTGCACTAGCTAGGCCAAACATAAACCTGTGTGATACACATAATTGCATGGGCTGTAATTATTTCTATTTAACTGAATATCTATGATACAGCGATTTCTCTGTTTTTTTTTTTTTTGGCAGTGCAAAGACAGTTGTGGAACACGTTATCAACTCCCTTCAGAAACAAAAGAACAGATACTTCTTTCCAACACTTCCCCTTTGAGATTTCAGTCTGAGCCAGAACCACTATCACAAAAATGACACATCTGACAGTTTATGTGTCTGCTCCAACCAACACCAGGTTGATTGGCATTCTCACCTTGAGTTTCATTCTGAAAATACACATTCCTGGTGGACTGAAAGCCCTTACATTCAAAGGTGATTCTTTTCATCAATGGACACTGAAAATCCAAGAAGGCTTTTATTTAAAAAAAAACCAAAAAACCCAAACACTTCTTGCATCAGAAAAAAAGAAGTATCTTAATCTTTCTCTAGATACAAACACAAGTGGAAGGCTTCAGGAATAAAGGAGGCAGTTGGACATAGCGTGGGTTCTCAGTCAGCAAAAGTCCACAAATCTTTCAGGACAGTAAATATGAAGGTATGAAACTGCCCCCAGTGTGAGCTAACTACCCATACACCTAAATCCAACTGATACTCACACTGGTACTGCTATGAGAATTTCTGAAAGTTGACCTTTGGAGAATAAAATAAGAAAAGGCTTTTGCAAATTTGAGTTTTGATTTTAAAATGTTCAGACAAAGAAGCATGCATGTCCATGTGCCTGACATATTGCAGTGGGCAAAACTACAAGAGTCACTACCCATCAACTGTGAATGCTTTCTTTTAAACCAAACAATTAGGTCTAGTAAAATAACGTTGTAGAAAGCTTCCTACCTGTTTGTAGGACAGAGAAAAAGATGATATTACTGGCCACATGACAAGTCAACAAACACTATATGAAAAAAGATGGATTCTGTCATTACAGTGACAGAAGTGTTTAACATAGGAACAGATGAATAAAAAACCTGGCAGGAATGGAGTGGCCCAATCCATTTGATCAACACATTGCCCATGACTACAAAGAATGACTACAAAGACTTGAACAAAGTCTTCAGCATCATGTGTGCAGAGTCATGAACAAGGATAAAAACCACTGCCCCTAAAGTTACACTTGCAGTATTTTTAATTTATTCTAGTAATAATGAACTTGCATTTTAATACAGTAGTGAGAGGTTAGCACACTGCATTGTGATGTGCGATGTCTCTTCTAAAACTAAATTGACATTACCAGGAAAAAAAAGGGGATTTGGAATATAGGTAGAAAAGTATGAACAAAATTTCAAGAACAGGTTTTATCAGAAGGCAAAAAATCTCCTAGATTCAATGACCATAAAGGGAAAACCCATTTTATTTTAATGGCTGGCTGAATGCACCAATTACAACAGGGCACTAACAGTGACAAAGCAGAAGAAAAACATGAAAAGCCTAATATTAGTAAACAATTCAATAAGTTAAATAAAGAAATAAATTAAAGAAGTAAAATATTAGTAGACAATGGACTTTAGTATAGAAAATAAGGATGCTGGGAACTAAAGTTTGTATAAAATGATGAACAAATGAAAACCAGTGAGAAGGAATCCTTAAAAATACACCAGAAAGAAGTCCTAGCAAAGAAGGGGTGTTATCATAAGTTTCTAATGACCCAGTTTTGAATTTTAATAATGAATATTGATGCTGTTTGCAAAAATGTCAAGATAATGTAATAAGCATCATTTTTGTAATCAGTAATGCATTAGGGAGTTACTACATTGGTAATTCAGAAGGACACAAACTAAAGAAGTTTCTATGTCATGGACTTGATAATATGTAAGAATTCAAAGAGACTTGATATTGAAAGATTTTGGGAAGCTGAAAGACATGTAATGTGTCACTACTGAAAAAAGTATAGCTAGCAAAATTTACTGGTCCTACAAACTTTACTAAAGGAAGAAATTATATTCAGCTGTATGCTAGTTTTTGCATGGAATTGAACTTTCTACTCTGAAAAACTCCAATGTAGCATTTGGCCAAAAACATTAATGAAAATACATCAGAGCACAAGGAAACAGCCAAGTGCCTGGTCCTTGAAGTGCTTTGAAGAGTGGCACACTTATGGAAATATTTTTGTCGTTAAAATTTGGGGATAGCAAGAAGTCTGTTAAAACTGTAAGTGAGGAGGAAGCTGGCTGGCCTGTTGAATGAGTGCCCTGATTCCACTGGAATTCTGTGCAATACAGTTAATTCAAAGTGAGGTATGTAGCAAAAGAGAAATGTGGGACACTGTTTTTCTTCAGGAGTTATTCTAAAAGGGGGACAGATGGCATGGTGAGCACACAGCTCAATGGGCTTCTGTTTTGATTTCATGGAAAAAAGTTAATCTAATTGTTGAGTGAATAAACAGAAGAGACATGAGGGCAACTAGGACCAGGTCTCCAGAGAACAAGACAGAGATATTGCACACAGCTTGTGCTCACTTTCTAAAAACCATATTGAAGAATTGGAGAGAGTGAGATAAAAAGCCACAAAACTTATTTGAGGCCTGAAGGAGCTGTTTTTTAGTGGAAGACTTACAGAGCTCCATCCATTTAGCTTATCAAAAAGAAAATTGATAGGTGGTTTGATTACAGTACATAAGTGCCTTCACAGGAAGAAAATACAAGGTAGTAAAGGCCTCTTTAATCTAATACAGAAAGGAATAACAAGAACCAATGGCTAAAAGCCAGACAAATTCCAATTGGAAATAAGCCACAGTGAGAATGATTAACTGTTGGAACAAACTACCAAAGGAAATGGTGGATTATCCATCTCCTGATTGCTTCAAATCAAGGCTGGATGCTGTGATAGTTATAACCAAACACAAGGTGGATTTTACTCTAAACAAGAGGTGAAACCAGATGAACTAGTTTCTCATGCTCCATTCTCTGCTTAAATAATCCTCTTTTTTTTAATAAATAAATGTATTCACTGAATTTTAAAAAATGCTTTTTCCAAAGTAACTTTTCTGACCAAAGCTTACTGTGAAAATTCCCCTGCTGTCCCAAAGTTAAAAAAGGCAAAACTTTCCTATTTGGATCTGTCATAGGTGATCCTCCCCTCTTTACGCCTTGTTTTCATAATTGCATAGCGATAACTCGAATATCTTCCTTTCTGAAAGACCTGAGGTTGCATGGAAAGAAACAAACCAGGATTTCAAAGATAAAGCACAGTAAAATAACAAAAGCATGAGTCAAGACAAGCTGGTGTCTGTAATTTAAAATATCCTTCAGAAACTGTTAGATTTTTTTAAGTGTGCCCTGGCACTGAGGATCAGCAGAATTGTCTAAAAGTAAGATTAGGCCTGGCATTTTCACTTCCTCCCTGAGGTATGGGAACAGCTTTTCTTCTTCTTTCACTTTGTGTTTCTCTTACATACTACCATGTCTAGACTATTTTTATGCCATTTTAGAGATGCTTGTCATGTCTCCACGTACGCAGACACTCAGTGTTTTTTGCAAAGTGTCCAGGCTATTTTGACTCCACTGTACCCCGTCTGAGGGAGGGGGATGGAAACAAACAGCTCAGATCAATACACTCCCCCTTTCTCTTGTGTTCTTTGTCCCATGACACAGAGTCACACATCCTGAAAAGTCTATACAGAGACACTAACTAATTTTGAAGGCAAATTCCGCAACACTTATCTGTTTTGAGAAGATCTTTTGTTTGAGGGTGCCTCCTTTTTCTGAAAGTACACCAAATGTTCAAATTATGGAGCAGTCCGTGAAATCCATGACTTTCTGTTCATCTCTGTTGTGCAAGAGACCAAAAAAGTCAACCTATATTAGCAGGAGCTTATGAGTTCTCTAAATCCAGTCTAGGTGTACTTACTAGCCAGTGCACCATAAGAAGTGTATTCTTTGTCTCCTCTTTGGACCTCCATGTTCAGCTCCTTTGAAGAAGAGTTTGGAAAGGAAGAACCCCATAGCACTGATTATACCCAACTACACAAACACCATGCTCTTTCAATCTTTAGACATATAATGGGAATTACTGCATGTCTGTGTTAAGGCCTGTGTTAAGTAAATATTCTGGCTCTCCAAGAACCCTTTTAGCTTGTGCATTTTTTTCTGTAGAAGAACCTCACCTTGCCTGGATTACTATAAGTTAAAACATTTTTAAAACTTTTCGTAGGAAAGAAATGTATATAAACAGACATTCTCCTTAAATGGAGAAAGATTTTAAAAAAAATATATACTGTAGATGTGTTTACCCTCACAGTCTTGTACTGGTTAGAGTAAATTCAAAAGTCTATAAACAACATAAAGCAAAACAAAACAAAGACATGGCTCAGAAGCAAAGTTTTAACATGGTTTTATAGGTAAAAGGTCTTACCTAACCACTCAAAGCATACTGTATATATGCAACAGTTTGGAGGTATCACCAGCAAAGCAGGTATTACCATGAAATACCAATGCAGTGTGTGCACCTATAGGGATGTTAGCAAAAAGGAGTGGAGTGGAGAGTAGGGAAAGAAAAGCAAAGTTAATTGCTTGCTTACTATCCCTTTTTTCCTAAAGCACAGTGAAAATTATGGACCTTTAACTCCAGGAATTTGTACATGAGCCAAAACACTAATTCAGGAACTCTGGTCTTTTGAGAGGCATCTCTTTGATGCAAGAAACTGTGACTTCAGTGTAGAGCAAGACTGAAGGTGACAGAACAACCTTGCTTGTTCCAGTCAGGGGTATAAGTATATTGCTTAGATTAAGAAGGATCCAGATTTTCAGAATCTCCTTGCACAAGTCCAGAGTTTGATTTTCAAAAGGCTCCATGTCCCATTTAAATACTACAGGGTCAGCAGTCATGACGGAACACATGTCCCCCCTGGCTGTTTAGGAGAATAGAGGCTGGAGGCACCAGCTAAATATAGGGTTTATTTTCTTGTATGGTTTAATATATAAGAAGGTAATTTTTTAAGTTTAGGTCCCACATCCATTTATAAGAACATTGCCAAAGGGATTAAAGTAATTATTTTTTAAAATAATGAAAGGTGAACTTCTTCCCTGTGTTTGCAATGGCTATGAAGAGGGCTTAAGGAAACTGGACTAAACTCTCAGTCTTCCCCAAAGATGAAGTGGTCCTTGTAGTGCAGCTGTCAAAGTTTGCTCCCATGTGCAAATATCTCCCCCTTTTTCTTCCCTTCACAGCAGTAGGAATTAATCAAGACTTCTTGCGTGGGGCCAAGAGGAGGGGGAAAGTGGGGAAGTCTGTCATATGTCATTAGAATTGTGATTGTACATGTCACCAATGACATAGATGGTTTGAAATTCTACATATGATTTTATGAGAAAGTGAAGTAATCAGCTATAAACACATTTATGCATAATCTTGTTTTGACATTTATTTTTAATGAACCAGGGAAGTCTACTTTCTTCTTGAGGTCAACAAGAAAATAATTCTCACTGGCAGAGAACATTTTGGTTATTAGACTGAATGGAATGAATTGTATAATAAACAACATACAGTGGGACTGATTCCATCTCCTCCCAGAGCTGAAAATTTAGTAGGCTGTGCCTTCCTTTTTTCCATTACAGTTATGCATCAGGTGCATTCAGTATAAAGTCCTTCTCTTACAATTACAGAATATGCATAAGGGGAAACTGTTGCTTATTACAAATTATTTTGACGGGTAATTCTTGTTGAGATGAAAGCTTTAATTTCTATGAGAGTTCTAGGAATCAGGTGAGACTGGCAGCAGGTAATCAATCACAATTACATTTAATCACAAAATTCAAAAGTCACAGCAGTTTAAAGGATGCTTAAATACATACAGGTTATACCCTGAAACAATTTCATTTTGCATGGAAAAAAATAGGAGGGGAAAACAGGTTTATTTATTTTAAACAAGATTGCTTATTACAGTGATAAAAATTAAGAGTCTAGACAAGCAAGGAACCCTGATTCAAGTAACAGGTTTACTGTTAAATTTTCAGAGAAAGCAGGTAGTCTGAGAGATTTCATGTAGTGACTGAAAGGATGCACACAGTCCACTGTAGACTTAGGAGTAAGACTAGGGCATTACTGGATGCCTTACTTTGGATAATAAAAATCAAACCACACTAAGAACATTTTGGCTTCACTTTTTTTCCTCCCTCAGAGGATTTTACTGTTTTTGCCCCATTACGCACCAGCATTGCAGGAAATCTATCTCAGTTCCATTCTCTCCCAAGGGACCTGCAAACAGCATTCCCTGCTCCTGCCTACAATCCACACTATCCATGACTTGGTTGAACATGCAAGGAGGGCAAGGCAGGGAAGAAGCTCTCAGTTTGCTTGTTTAAGCTATTTTATCTGTAGAAATAAAGCAATCACTGGAGGAAGGCAGGTGAGGTGCTTTTCACAACAGAACATCCTACCACCAGACCCGGCACACTCCTTTCTTCCCTGCCCTTATTTAATGACACTGGAAGAATTGTATAACCAATTTTAATTAATGGAACTCCAGTCAAAACGAGCAAACCACTCTATGAAGAGCTTCTAGTGTGACGAGTAGGTGCCTCCCTTTTTTTGGAGAACCTAATTAATTTCTGTTGCCTGCTTTCTTTACAGAGAAATTTGTGCAAAAACCTGCTGGGTGAGCTGGATGTAAACATTGTCCTGAGTTTTAGATAAAAATTATTCCCTCTTCTGAAAGTCACCTGGGAGGTGAGCAAAAGGGGAGCAACAATTGCCTGGTTATTTGGGCAAACTGAATTGAAACCAACAGAGAAAACTAAGAAGAATAAATGCTCAAAACTTCACCTTTACAATTATGGCAATTTTCTGTAGAATCAGACACTGTAGGCAGAGACAGGGGCCCAGAAAAGTCTCCCATGTCCTCCATGAACTTACCAAGTTTGTTGCTGGATCAGAGGAGACCATACTAAAGCCCCCAGTAAGAAACTCAATAAACCAACAGTCTGAAGTTCATTTTGAGCTGAAACTATGTAATCAATTCACTTAGCTCCAAACTGAAGGCCTGGACAATAAGCTCTGTAGTTTTCTGTGAATTTTTCTTTCAAATGCAATACTTGTGTCCTGGCTTGTAAAATAAGCATGTATTCTATTTTTGCCATCTGTTGGGGGTTAGGCAGTTTTTCTTATCTCTTTCAAGAACAATGACACTGCCAGGAAGATAATCTCCTGCTAATGGGCTATTGAATTACTCACTGTGGCTGGTAAGATTAGTTACATCATCCCATTGGGAGATGCTCCACCCAGAGGGAGGAGCCAAGCATCCCTGCCACCATAAAACAAGCATTTCTGAGACCACAGACAGCCTTCTTCGCTGGATTTCCCAGAGGAATCAGGAACCAAGGCCCAGCTGCTCCTTCGCCGCATTTTCAGAAAGGATCTACACCCTTCTGCAGATCGCCGCTCCAGGAGGAGCAGCCACCATCTGGCTGGACTACTGTCAGCACCCTGACTTCTCAGGGTGTCAGGTTTTTCTCACTCTGCCAGTGGTTTTTTGCTTGTGCTAAATTACATTGTTATTTAGTTGTTTTTTTTCTTCCTAGTAAAAAATTGTTATTCCCATTCCCATATCTTTGCCTGAGAGCCCTTTTAATTCTGAAATTGTGATAATTCGGAAGGAGGGGGTTTACCTTTTCCATTTCACAGAAGGCTTTTTGCCTTCCTTCACAGACTCCTGTCTTTTCAAACCAAGACAACTTGATATGAGACTCCCCTGAGATAACTGTGTGAAGGAAAGGAAGAGAAATGAAAGTACAGAAAGTGTTTCTTTTTCTACAAAGAATTCTCCACTCTGGTCTTAAAAATATAGAAAAAAAATCACTGTCCAGCACATATTCAGGTTCTTTTATTTTAAGAGAGAATTTTGACTGCAAGTACCCATGTCTCTGCATACAAGACAGTATGGAACTCAGTAACTGGAATCTCAGTATAAATTACTATAGTAGTCACAAATATTACTAGAAAACTACATTTTTTTGGGGAGGGGTGGGGAGGGTAAAAATCTACCATCTGAGACATCCTGTTTCTCAGAGGAACTGGACAGCTAAAACAGTTTGCAATTATAAACATTTACAAACTCTTTACCAGGTCTCAGGACTCAGCTTCTGCTCTTGGTACCTTCTTTTTCAACTACAAATTATATTCTGAGTAACAAAATATGGTACTACTTTTTTTAAAACTGTGCATCATATAGTCTGCTGTGGCTGCATAAACCTCTGGTTCTACATTCAAAAGAGATTGTGTATTCTTAACACTGTGAACATATTTCTCTTACAAGATGGCCCAATTCAAAGCCCTTACCTAAGAAAATGTTCATAAACATGTGTGTTGTGATAAAATTCTTGGAATTTAAATGGAGGTTTATTTTATTTATTTTATTTAGGTGTGATAAAATTAATGCACATGACCATAAAGTGTTTTTATGTGAACCTAATTTATCTTGAGTTTTCAGGCTAAAATAAATGTTTAAGATATATTTCTGGAGTAGTATTTCCAGAAACAAGTAAACTAGCTCTGCAAAAGAGTTGAGAGTTTACTTGTCATTCAAATTCTTAAATTCTATTAAAAATTATTTTTGGACATACTTTCTTTAAAGAGAATGACAAAACACCTATTGGCTGTAACACAGTAGAAACTTCTCTGCACATTTGACTTTATGAGATCCTAGGGGTTATTATTATGGAGCAGGTCAGAGGAGATGATCACACTGACCTATTTTGGCCATAAAAAACCTATGAAGAGTGATAAGCACTGACCTTACGCTGCTTCTCCTACTGATGTCAATAGTGGAGGAATGAGGCCAAGGAAAAACCTGTCTGAATTACTACTTCAGTTAAGAGTAATTTAAACAAAATTGAATTCAACCAAAGGTAATGCATTAGATAAAACAGGTAATGAAAAGAATCATGGTAATGAGAAGGGAGTATCAGTTGTTTGGGCTCATCATCCAGAAGCAAGACAATCAACTTGGAAAGTCCATGCTCTCTGACTGGGTACGGAGGGCTCACAATGAATGCTAAAATGGCATAGAGACCATGGGAGCCACGCCTGGGCTTTGTGGCTTAGATATACCATATCTAACTGTATCACTTTGAATTAGGTGTCCAAATGGTCAGTCCATTTGCCCCAGACTTCTGCAGTGGACAAAGGGAGCTCTATATTTCCATGGGCAACTCACATCTTATTTTTTCAGAATAATTGCTATGCAATGTAAATCTCTCTGTATGGTCATAGGTTAAGGGAACTAGCCTCCTTTCCCTGGTTCTTTGCTTAAATGTGTACTTTCAGCTAGGATTAATGTAGAGTTAGTTGTCAAGGCATAATACACACAACCCTGGAGAAGAGTAAAACATGTCATTGCCCCTACAGTTATTAAACACTAATCTTAAAAAAGAGCAGAATCTGTTATTAGAAACAGCAACATGTTTTCTTGTTAATCAATGGTAGTAGCTGAACTGACACCTTCTAGATCACAGATAGAGTAGACAATACCTACATTTTAAGCTCCTGAAAATAATCTGAAGTAAAATGGATTTAAAGTATTATGGTCTGAGACTATTCTCAGGAGGGTTTGGAAACCAGCTCCTTTAAGTTTCTTTGAAAATGCTCCCAACCATTTTGTTAGTATTATTAAAAGCTTTTGTAAGTGTCTCTACAGCTTTTAAAAACCTATAGAGGGCAGGTGCTGGCAGACAGTGAATATAGAAAGGCATAAACATGTAAGAGAGACAATAGGTGCAAGAAGGAAAAGAGTTACTATTTGTATTCTAATTATTCTCATTCTGCAGCCGCATCTGCAGAACCTAAGACTGGGGAAGACACTGTTCCTAAGCTTAATTTGTTCTTGTTCTCTGCTACCTTTTCATCTCAGTTTTTTACTCTTTCTGAATATATAGGTTTGATTAGGCTTCCAAGTCAAGAGCTCACAGGGAATAAAGATGGAGCACATACTTTATTTTTCAGCCTTCTACTTGCTTTTGCAGTATGGCAGTAAAGGCCAGCAGAGCTCATAACACGCCTCAGCTTCTGAACCCTTCAATGTACATACTTACAAACTGAGCATGGGATTTTGTATGCCTGAGAACAGATCTTAACACCTTAATACTTCTGAATCCAAGATTCTGTCACACTGAAAGAAATCATAATTCTTTAAAATTGAGTTACTTTTTACAAGGTGAAATAGCTGAGGATGAGTTCTTAATTTATAGTTTTGCAGAGTTGGAAGCCCCTTATGCTTGGTATTGTGTGCAAGGAAAGTAAAAGGGAACCCAAAGATAAATCCCAAAATAAATATCCGCCCAAGTCAGACAAAGGAAGGATTATTACTGATGGCATATAAGTACATTGGCTACCAACAGTATTTGTTTATGAAATATAATCTCTAAGGAAGAACTGAACAATGCCAGTGAGAAGGTTAAAAGAAGAATGTATCTTATTCTGAAGCTGATAATGAAACAAAGCTACATCATTGAATGCTATGTAAATACTCAATGGAAAAGTTGCAAAACTTGAACTTTGTCAAATATATATTATTCTTTACTTCTATATTGATGAAGATATATGATAAAGCTGTTGCAACAGCTTTAATTCAGGCAACAATTTGGTGCCACTTTGCAAACAACGGCTTGAAAATATGTATATTTGAAAAATAACATAAAGACAAACAGTCCTCTTTTTACCTTAATCACTCCTCAGTTGTGATATGAGCTTGAAATCATTCTGTTCTTTTTTTATCAGAACTGGTTATACTCTTTCTAGGTTAAAGCCAAGGCTGATCATTTGAGAAGATTCTCCATAAAATCCAAACCTGTGCACTGAGAAAGAAGAGAAACAGCCTCCTGATTTAACTAGTATTTGGATAGACTCCTAGACCATTATTTGTGAAGCTGTCCAGATTGGCTTATAGAGCAATAGTTTCACTTTCAATAGACAATATATTTTCTGAGCAGGTGGGTGGGATGGGAAGGAGCAGAATACATGTGTATATATATATAGATACATATATATGTATATATACACTATTCTCTGTTTTAGTGCAGATGGTTTCATTATGTCCCAAAGCTCTACACTGAGCGTCAAGTTTGAGAAAGCAACAGAATTTCAAAGAAGTATCACATTTCACTGAGTTCTATATCAAAGTCATGCATAGAACATCTCGTGATTTTATGATGCAACATAAATCAGCTGAGTTGACTCCTAACCACACTGAACCGTAGAGGATAGGAGGTTTGTATGGCTCAGGGATTTGTTACTTGTGTATTACTGAAACACTTCATCAAATTATTTTAATATCTGCTTACTATGTATATATTCTGAATTTCTTATTGGAAGATATTGTGTTTCTCTTTTTCTCCTATCACTGGTATTTAAGCTTAAGTTGGGACATTGAAAGAATTTCTATATAATAACTTTTGTTGTCACTTATCCTGTCACTTGATCCTGGTTTTCCATTAATAGATCTACACTAAAAGCATCTTATTAATAAGTTGCCTCTTTTTCTTTTGATCAGTGATTCTTGGTATTGAAAGGATGTGGAAGCTGATCTAATTTTAGGTCCAGAATTATGATTCTCTGCAGGTTTCTTATTAGACAAATTTCTCACTGCATTGAGAGGACTGTATTGGACATGACATATATAGAAATGCTTATGATATGGCAAAACTAAAAACTAATTTTTAAAATAATGTTATAAGGTTTCAACCAAGGACATCAAAACCAGCATGACAACTAAATACTTTTTTAGACTTCTGAATGGGAAATAATCTGAATGGGAAATAATCTGAATGGGAAATAATCTGAATGGGAAATAATGTGAATGGGAAATAATGGAAATATCCATTCGTTGTTAGGTAAAAACTTTTCAGAATATAGATAATCTTTCAGTGAAAATATGCACTTCTGGGAAACACTTTCATCATGTTTGTAAACTTTTCATCAAGCATTGAGTCTTTGTAAATATGGGTATGTTATTGTTTATCACTTGCTAACCAGGTGAAAACTGCAAATGAGGATCAAACTGTGGATGTGTGCGAAAAGCTGAAGTAAAGCAGTCACTTGAGGAGGCCTAAATAACACAAGGACAAGCTTTATCCTAACAAAGGTAACAAAACATTGGAGGGGTGGACATTCCCACTGAGCAGATGCCTGTGTGCTAGTGCAACAATAACGGATATAAATCGGAGGATTGAAATGTTAGTAAAATAGAATGTTGTTTTTATTTTCATGGCCAGCCTATGAATATAGAAGACTATAATTCAGGAAGGGTAAAGTAAGGAAAAGCTATCCCTGATGTGGACAGGGAGAGCTGCTGAAAGTATGTTGGCAGTGACTACAAAGGAGAATCATGTGCTGCTGGGATGGAGAATATAGCACTGGACAAAGCTTTTTGCAAATATCAACCAGAGGAATCCAAGACTCTGGCCTAAGTGGAAGGAGGGTATTTTAATTACCAACGCATCTTTCAGGAAAGGAGTTAATGGATAAGACAATTTTTCCCTATTGATGACAATTTTGTTGATTCATAAAGAGAAATCATCTGGAGGTGAACATCTTGTAATGATGATTTGAAATGATGGGAAATGATTGCATATATTAAGAAGAAAGGTGAAATAGGTAGATGAGACCATGAAATGGTCTCTAATTATTAGAAAGTGAAGAACAGATATGCATACAATAAAAATTATGATTTTTAAGAATGCCAGTTAAAATACTTGGAAAGTTTATAAATTGACACAACCATATCAGTGCCAAGTATAAGAGTGGAAAGGAATGATAGAAAATACAAAACTCCCTCACCTTAGATAAAACTTCATTGATTTGAAATATAGGAAAGAAGCAAACTGAAAGAACAGATTGCTGAAGAGTTTGACAGCATTTGCAGAGTCTGCAGACCAAAACAGGAAAAGCACAAACTAATGAGAATTAAAGGTACCACATGACACTAGTCACCCTGATGAAAAGACAGACTGCTGTGGACAAGAGTGGCCCCTCGCTGCACCAGGTCTGATTACATTCTTCTGTCACTTCTCTTGCGTGAGGTTTGGCAATGGTGACAGTTCAAGTGAGTCGGGTCAGCTCATGACCAGACACAGAAACTCTAATGTGCCAAATGCAAAAGGGGAGTTCTGTCAGATAAACAGTGTGCTGGCTTGACACTCAATTGCCAGGTCTAAAACAATAGGTACAGTTGGGACATGCAGGTAGAGATAAGAGCCAGGTGCTGGAACTGGCTTTTTTGGTAAAGGCTTACACTTGGATTTAATTAAATTAACATGAAATAAAACTTTTGCATAATTTTGACTTTTCAGATCAACTATGTTTTAAAAAAGTCATCCTTGGACACCCCACAAAGAGGTGGAAGTGCTGTCCATGTTGACTGGGGACTAACATAAGAATTTACTGATGAAAGATGAGGCTTCAAACTGTAGAGAGCTTCTGAGATACATGGGGAGTAGGAGACACAGGGAAGTAAGTGATAAGCACAGAATTACAAAGCATTGGAGCAAGAAATCAAGCAATGTGCCAAATAAAAAAAAAAAAAGGAAAATGAAAGATGAAGCAGTTCTCTATTAACAGAGGCAGACATTTAGATATGGCAGAGTCAACAAATGTCATATGTCTGGACTTCAACAAATCTTTCAACTCTGACTCAATTGATACATTTTTTCATAGAGATAGAAGAGGAGTGCAAAGTTAATTTAGCACTCTTAGGAAACGTCTATGAAAATTATGATGGTTTCAAATATTAATATAATTTATTATTATTTAAGCCTTGTGAACATCTTTGAATCATAATGAGGAACTTGAAACTGTTAACCTAGGAGCAAAGGTAAAAAATGTGACAAGCTAATTGAGACCTTCTTTCCATAAGCAAGATCCCTTTTTGAAATTAACAGCAACACAGCTAATGCTTGAAAATGGAAGGATTAATCTATAAAATAATACCCTTTTTTATGGATTTCTACCCTTTTGTTAAGCAGAAGGAGACAAAAACCAAGCCTGTACAACATTTCTAAAACAAAGTAATCATTTTAGTTCCTGGATATATTTATTAACTAAAAGTATAAATTAGAAAACAAAGGGTAAATCCAAAGCTGCAGCCAGACCCAAGGCATTCTAAATGTGCCTGTTTAATATGCACTGCAGATTAATGGGTATAACACATTGATTCTAGCTGTACTTTTTAGAGGAGGCGGAGGAGGAGGCAAGAAACTGAGATAAAAAAAAAATACAGTCTTTATTTCAAAAACAAAAATGAGATTGTAAAATTAAAAATGTGAAAGTAAAAGAGAATCACTAATAACTATATTCTTTATCTTCCTAAAAAATCAACGAAACCTTGCTTCGCTGTATGTTCCAGTGTACTACAGGCAAGCATTATCCAGCCCCTTTCTGAGTGTTGGCAGGAGAGTTTGCTTTCCCAACTCTGTGAAATTCTAAAATATAATGAAAATGCAGCTACCGTACTTTCTAAGCTCTTGGTAGATATTTTCACTTACTTTGTCATTTTCAAGGGGGGAAACAATGGTGGCATCTGTGCCCTGGTGCTAAGTGCTCATTTGCATGCAGAGGCAGAGAGATATCCGTTTATTATCAATTTTATGCATTACTTCATTTCATGGTGTTAAAACAATTACATTCAAAGAGTTCAGCAGTCCACAGCCAAGCTATTCAGGGCTCCAGCAGCATCATATAATAACGTTATTCAGGGAGAGACACATACATCATAGTTTACTGACTTAGAAGTAAAAAAGAGAGGGAGAGGGAGAGAGAGAAGTAACTCCTATAGAGCTGGATACAGAATTTGTAAAACATCACAGATACAACAATAAGTGAGAAATTCAGGGCAGATGGACAAGAAATTTATTAACTTCTGAATTACTTTCCAAGAAGGTTGAGAAAATTTTTGGACACAACAGTTCTACCAAATTCTCTGCCACATTCTCAATGTCTTTTCTATAACACTCTTCATCACCCACACTGCAAAGCTCCACTTGAGCAAAAAAGCAGAGACTGTGCACATCCCCTCGAAGATCTCAGAACACATACCTTGGAACAGCAAACAAATGGTTGGGTCTGAAGAGACTTTTTGTGCTCCCTAGGTGCAGTGAATTTACAATCTGATTATCTGGTTACTACTGACAAGGCTCTGCCAAGCGTCCCATGAGGAATTTACATTTGTCTATCACTTTACATTAGCTAAAACAGCTGTCTGTGCGAAGGATATCAAGTTTTGAAAATGAGGACCGACCCTCTGACATCAGTCAACTCTTCAAAAACCGATGAAAACTGCAGCACAGTAGTGAACAAGTTTAAAAAGCACATTCACCTTTAGGGCTTTCCTTACTGAGTTTGACAAGATGCTTTTTTCAGCAGACAGCAAACTATTTGATTGAACATTTACTGAAAGTTTTAAAAATGCAAGAAAAAAATGAAATCAAAGAACTTTTAATAATACTTCACTGCCAGAGGAAGATAAACTCAGTGTCGTCCCTGTAAAACAAAAAAGCAATTACCAACTTTTTGATTATAATTTCTATAATAACCTACCTTCAAGAAAGCAACTTCAGTGAATCACCAAAAGAAGAACAGACTTTTTGAAGCATTTCAACATAGAGGACTCATGAAATAAGAAACTGAAAAGGAAGTGCTTTTAATCTGGGCTATTACAGATTTTTACCATAGAATTTTTCCATCAGTCAATGCACACACAGTGCCGTGATATGGTATGGGTCAACTCAAGCAAGAAATGCAAGTTCTAAAGACAATAGCTTGGCAACTTGGAAAACCAGCTGCTCCCTGGTAATCACTTCAAGGGAAAACAAATTTTGTAGCAGTTCTCAAGCTTTAAAAAAGATGGGGGAAAATATGTTCTGCGCTGTTCCAAGGCCAGAGTGCTGACAGAATCAAAGGACAGCTTGTGGTTGAGATAGGGATAGGTTTAGTGAAAGGAGAGGTACCAAATCTTTCAGCCTTTTTTCATGGCAAGAATTCCATGTACCTATAATCCTAAGGAAAGTTAGCAAGTGGCTCCTGGCAGATTTTCTTTGTTTCTACTCTAAATACCTTAACAGCCAATATTTCCTTCTGGGCTATCTGCCTCTGCTCCTGCCCTAGACAGCTCTTATCATTAAAGTAATCAGGGTGGCAACAGCATGACGCTGTGCCACATCTGCATCTAAAGGAAGGTAAATACTCAATGAATTTGCCCATGTTGATTCCTCGTGAGGCTGGTAGCAATTTCTTCTCTAGCCAGTTTAAAGCCAGCATGGTTATCTTTACACTACGTTGCACTTCCATTAAGGGCAAAGAAGTTGCCTAAGTACCAGGTTTATTGGGCTGTACAAATCAACTAAAAAATTTGGTCTAAATTTTAAGGCAGAAGTTCCTGCTTTATTTCATTCTGCGGGGTTCCTGACCTCTATGGCAGTGCCTCTGTGCCACGTGCCATGTCTCAGTTCAGGGTCCTGGTGTGACGTGTTGTGCCATAGGCACACTGCTGTTGCTTATGGTGGAAGACAGTACCACAAGCAACAGGTTCTTCAGTTCTCCTGTTACAAAACCTGGACAATAACCCAGAATCACCACCATAATAATCAAAAATCCCCATTACTTTGCTCCTCTTTTCTTCATAGAATCACAGAATCATTAAGGTTGGAAAAGGGCTCTAAAATAATCCGGGCCAACCATTTACACAACACGGCTGTGTTCACCATTAAGCCAGATCCCCCACCAAGACATCCACATGATTTTTGAACACTTGCAGGGATGGTGATTCCACTATGTCCCTGGAACACCCATTTCAATGACTGACCACGCTTTCAGTGACCAACATTTTCCTAATACTTCTCGCACAATTTTGGACATTTCCCCTCATCCTGAAATATACAGTTTCTTCACTATATGGTTTATTTATCAAGATCTTCAAAGAAAGGATAGTACTTTCATTATCATACCTTCATGATTAATTCCTGGTAACTGACTATGGGTCTAAAGATAAAAGCATTTATCTAACAGTAAAGCCTTTTAATTTAACTCATGGCCTTTGAAGTAAACCTCGTAATCAGGAATAGGAAAGGAGAGAGAATGATGATCAGTAGGAAGAGGTCCTGGTATTTGGATGAAAAATACAGAGATGTGAGAAAGAAGAGCTCAGTAAAGCATTAATATTGGATAGTATTAAGATTAATTATTAATTTATTAATAAAGTTATACATTAAATTTAGACAATGTCTAGATGTGTGGAACTGTAAAGACTCGCAAAAAAAATCCAATAGCCTGCCTTGAAAAGAAGGTCCAGCTTACTGGAAGGATTTGATTTGGCAGGCTTAGTTTTAACTTTTTCCCTGTATCTGACTACAAAATATTTTAAAGGTTATTATTATTATTGTTGTTCTTATCATCATTGTCACCTTTTTTTAGAAAAGCACTTCCCTGTGTACTGTGTTAAAGGTCAGTAATTTTAGAGTTCAGCTTTGTTTTTCCTTTTTAACAAAAAGCATATATAAATTAAGCAGTTTGCATTTGTTAATATCAAGAAATTAACTTATTTTGTTTAAGATGCTCATGGAATTAAAAGTCACATTAAAAATACCTCTTGAAGTGACTGGTTTTCATGAGTGTTCAATAGAAGCCTCTTGGTTTTATGATATTAAATAGGTGTATTTGGACTGGTTTAGTTTATCATAAGATTTCAAGGAACATACAAAGACACTGACTGTATTCCCAGTCTGAAATATCCTGCCTTTGCTGGTTATCAGTGACGGATATTCAGGAAGTCCAAGAAGTGGGGTTTATAAAGAGGGTATCTGCAATAACTGTCCACCCAACCTTATGCTACTGCATTAAGGTTGGGTCACTGACATGAAAGGCTTTGGGACTCCAAAAGCTGTAGCAGCTAACTCTACTTCAATTCTAACTAGAATCTTCATGTTGTCTGCAACCTATTTGAGAGATCTGTGAAAAATTAGCTCATCATTTCAGATGACTATATTGGTGGGGAATGTCCTGAAATGACCAGTGGATGCTCTCCTTGCTTGTTGATAGCTCTGGAATAAATGATGTTGATAGCTCTGGAATGAGTGATGCAATTTCAAACTGGAAAAAACTGAAATGTTCAGATGAAAGATACTTTCAAGGTGACTTTGGTATGTCCAGCTCTGTTTTCTTCTAATACTGAAACAAGGATGTACCTTAGTTAAATACAAAATTTTGTTGCTACACACTGCTACTATTTAGTGTCTGTACTTTACATGACATTAAATCACAGAACAAATCACAGAATGGTTTTGGCTGGAAGGGAATTTTTAATGGTCATCGAGTCTACACCCTCTGCCATGGAAGGGACATCTTTTATTAGATCAGTTTATTCAAAGCTTCATTCAGTCTCACCTTGAACACTTCCAGGCATAAGGCACCCACTTCTCTGAGCAATATCTTCCAGTGTCTCACTATCCTCGTCATGAAGGATTTTTTATTTATAATCCATCTAAATGTACCTTCCTTGCAGGGTAGATTTCTACATCTAAAGCAAATTAAGCATGGCATTTGAACTGTTAAATTGCAACAAGTATTAGATTAAACATTTTAGATAGAAGTTCAGATCTATAAATTGTTATGAAATGCTATACATATATAAAGAGATTTACATATGCAAATACTGGACACACTCAGTGTTGGAATAAGCTACTAAAACTCCACTAATATCTATGGGATTGCACCAGGATTTACCAAAAATTTTTTTTTGCTTTGTGAATTCAAGAAATACCTGAATTCAAGAAAAAGGGAGTAATAGGAAGAAGAGAATTTCATTATATATTGTTTAAATATGTAAAATTAACCCCCTGAATTAATTAAAATTGTACATAATTTAATATAAAATATAAGGAAAAAAATAATCTCCTACTTGCCAGAATATTGATGGAACTGTGAAAATATTGGTTCAATATATGTGTCATCAGTGTTGGGTGTCAAAAACCCCATGATCAACAGTTCATATTCCAATGTGAGTACTTTATTGCTAAGCTGGAACAATGCTAACTCCCACCATTCCTGCTGCTCAAAATGAGAGCCCAGGGTGGGCAGGACAGTTACTTAATAAGTGGCAGCTCAAAGTCCAGTCTGCCTGAAGAGGTAAAACAGATTCTAACCTGCCCATGGGTGTGAAAAAAATTATTGGAGAGATAGTAAGGAAAAAGGGGTGGTCTAAAGGAGACGACAATCACAGTTTGAGTTATATGGAACACCCGTAGCCTGCGTGATGATCCTTGGTAGCTACAGATACACAGCAAGTCCTTAAGTCACTTTCTGGCTTGCTTATACACAGCAAAGACACATTACTCATTAATGAACACAGTTCATGAGTCTACAAATAATAAATCCGTAACAGAGGTAGCAAATACACAGCTAAATGGCACAGTAGAGTCTGGCTTTACCCTCTGTTTTGATTTTTTTTCTTGTTTTGGGTTTTGGTGTTGCCTCTGGTTTGTCATCTGAGCTAAATAGTCTTTGCCAGTTGGGTGCTAATACGTTTAGGCGGAAATGTCAAGATTAATTTTAAACTTTTAAAATATCCCTAAAATCACAGTGTATACCTTTCTGGGCTATGAACAGGAAATCCGTTTTCAGACAGTCCTGCAACTGGAACATTTTCATGCGTAAAGGTGTTCAGGGCAGGCAGGTGGTAGGTTGTTAAATAGCTCCCTGCTCATTCCTAGAGATGGCATGATAAAATGAGCCACATGCTTATGACTTTAATGCGCTTGGTGCTCAAAACCAAGATGATTTCAGGACCAAACAGCATCCTCACTAGCAGTTGGCTGAGACATCAAGAACAAGAAGAAGAATTTCTAAGACCTTATTGGTGAACATATGGCAAACTCTGATTTCCTTACTAAATCAGATGATATTACTAGGACTGGGTCATTATGCACACATTGTAATCTATCGTTAAGCCCAACAAAGTACATATTTAGCTGGTGTTTTAATTGTACTACTGGCATTTATCCCTGCTTCTTGAAGAAAAAAAGTTCAGGAAGGAAGAAAGAGTGTTGAGCTTTCAATTTTAATAAGAGGAGATTGCCAATTTTGACAAATTACTCCAACAGCTTATTCAGATAATGTTTGCTTATATACATATTTGCACATATTTTCAGTGTTATTTAGGAGATAGGAAATGTTTAATTATTCATTTTCTTCCATCTCTTCCCTGAAAAGTACCTCTCTGTAAATGCTTTCTAAATGCAAGTTGGCATCATATGTTTCAAATAATTTTTCAGTTCGTTCTACAACGCCTGCAGACAGGCCTTCACTACCTGTGTTTCCAAATGACCACGAGGACAGTGTAATGCACGTGCATGTGTTACAAAATTGATGACATACAGAAGGAAATTAACCTCTTGGCCTGGAAATCAAGCACTCCCTTACAATGCCAATCCATATGGCTACAATCAATTAAAACAAAGATGAATCCTTCTCATCTGGGCTGTGGAGTGATCATGCAGCAACTGTTACAGGGTGGTGGAAACCAGGACTTCTAGGCTTTTTGTGTTGCACTTGTTTCTTGGTGTAATTTTTTTCCTTACAAATACTTCTTACATGGTTTCTGCAAACATGGTACTGTTTATCTATGGTAGGAAACAGCAGGAAAAGGTGTGCAATTTGACTGTAAGCAGTCAATCCACACCTGCTAAACATATGCATTTTGCAATGTGTTGAGCAAAACTGTTTAGAGAAATCCCATATCTGTCTCCAACAGCTGGAGATAAAGGGCCCTGTTTTCTTTTCTGTCAGGGTTAATAAGGAACCAACTTATTAAATAGCATTTTGGTAAACACGATGGATAATGAATCTCATTCTATACTTAAAGACTTTTAACAATTAAAAAGATTTATGAGTCAAACACTGTGACACATGAGTGCTGAAGAAGAGAACCTGCTCCTGCACAGCCACACATGGAGTGAACACAGGGCACACACCCAGCTGGGATGGGCACCTTGAGAGGAGCCAGGAGAGCCTGGCAGGTAAACCTGCAGCCCCAGCCCCTCAGGACAGCAAAGATGGACACCCCAGGAGCCCGGCCCTTTGATGGGGCTGAAACAGCCGGGTATGTCAGATACCATGGCCCCCCAGCCCATTGTTCCCCATCAGCTACAGTACATGTCCAGTGTCTGGTTTGTCAATCACCGGATTCAATGGCTGTTTGCCTGGGAAGCTGCTGACAGGGGGCTAGGGGGGCTTGCCAGAGCTTAATTACCGTACCTCATTAAAGGGCT